>NC_134490.1:17816838-18116838 GCF_040206685.1 Ascaphus truei | reverse complement strand
CACACACACACACACACACACACACACACACACACACGACAGGGGGAAGAAGAGGAAAGGCCGCGCGACCGAGCACCACAACCACCACTGCCCCGCTCGCCCCCCCGCGACCTACTCCCTCCCTGCACGGACAGCCATGGGACCGCGGGGAAGCGGAGACCAAGGAGGTAAGAGGGGAACACCCCCGCTACCATCTCCCACCCCGCGCGGGGATCTGGGAAGCGGGAAGTGGCGCATGAAGCCGGGAAAAAACCCACTACCATCACCCGTCCCGCGCTGGTATCGCGGGAAGCCGGGGTAAGCAGGGACACCCCCCACTACCATCACCCGCTCGCTGGTATCGCAGGAAGCCGGGGTAAGCGAGGAACACCCCACTACCATCACCCGCCCCGCGCGGGGACCAGGGAAAGCTGGAAGTGGCGCGGGAAGCTGGGGGGAATAAGAGGGGGACACCTCCGCGTGGATAAGCGGGGGGCCGGGGAGAGAAGGCGGAACACCCTCGCTACCATCTCCAGCCCGCACGGATATTGAGGGGGGGAAGCGGGGAGTAAGGGGGAACTGCAGGAGGCAGGGAGGGAGCAGAGGGGATGGAGGATTGGAGAGTACTTACTCTAGTACTCTCCAACAGATCTCTGGCCAGAAAAAATGGTCGCTCGTTGGGGGCTGGCTCATATAGAGCCTGGCCACGCACCCACAAAGCCTAGGAGCGCGCGCCAATCAGCAATCAGGTAGGGGGTGTTATTTATTTATTTTTTCAGAGCGAGCAGGGAAAATTCAGCGCGAGTGGGGAAATTTAAAAAAAAAAAGCACGTGTTCTGCTTGGGCCAATATTTACTCGCCCGGGGGTTAAATCCACCCGCCCCGGGCGTGTAAATGTATAGGATTGTCGAACACTGTATATATATATATATATATATATATATATATATATATATATATATATATATATATGCTTTGCTGACAGAGATGGTAGGGCCCCTGGATCAACGACATTGACCTGTATCGAAGAGCCTTCTCTATGGACACACACACACACATATACACTATATATATATATATATATATATATATATATATATATATATATATATATATATATATATCCTTTCCTACACATATTGCATTTTTGGTATTGCAATCAGCCTCTCTGCCCTCCATGTTCACCAATGCGTGATTATACTGTCTTTGTTCATATGCCGCTCCATTGCTTAAATCATAAGATCTTTGTCTGGAGCACTTCTTATTCTGTTATACAAGAATAATGTCATCATAATAATAGATGAATCAGATGATTGAGAATATATCTTAAGGAGGTTTGGGGGCAAAACGCTGTAGGTTTCTATTTCTAAAAGACCTTTCATTTTTATTACGTGTAATAGAGATTTCCAATGTTTATCTTTTTATTGCTGCGTTAACTCAGATAACATATTTTTAGTGTACAAATCTCAATGCACACCTTCTATGGTTAATGCAGTGTTTTTAAACAAGGGTTCCTTGGTTTCCCTAAAGGGTTCCCTGCAATGTTCAGGTCATTTGAAAATAGTACCAAATACAGAAGAATTTACAATGTATCTGATCTCAGACGCACTATTAGAGAGGGTTGGGGTTCCTTACAATACATCTGATCTCAGAGACACTATTAGAGAGGATTATGGATCCTTACAATACATCTGATCTCAGACACACTATTAGAGAGAGTTGGGGTTCCTTACAATGCATCTGATCTCAGACGCGCTATTAGAGAGGGTTGGGGTTCCTTACAATGCATCTGATATCAGACGCGCTATTAGAGAGGGTTAAGGTTCCTCAGAATTTCACAATATAATTATAGGGTTCCTTTACTAGAAAAAGGTTTAAAAAAAAACACTGGGTTGATGACTACTCCGGTATTATATGCAATTAGCCTCTTCAAGTATTTCCTCTTAGGAAAGGTCCATTCCATGGTCTCAGTGTTTCAACAAGCCTCCCTGCAAACCAGCCAGGCTCCTGTAGGCAGTTACATTTACTGCTTGTGCTCCGTAGTCACAATCTGAAGACTACAATGCTTTCTCCCACTGAAACATTGATCCCTTTCTCACTCACCTCCCTTCCCTCAGAAACTTCATACAGAAGTTGCTCTGCTCGTAGGATACGATTACAGCCCTAATGAATTCATCAATCAAAATAATCAGATGGAATTGATGGAGGAGAAGGAAAAGAGTAGCAAGCAGATGATAAGAATAGATTATTGTGAGATATGAGATATCCAATTAGTGATTGACTCACTCAGCATTTCAATGGGAGCCTTTGCAAGGTGATTTGCAGCCAACAAGCACTGTAAATTATACAATCTGCCTCGGAGTAAGGGAGAGGTGTAGATGGTAAAATAAAAAACGCAGAAGGCGGTGAATAAATGCCAGCTATACAGGAACGTAATCGCATCTACACAAAAAGATAACGGTGCGAGGATACTGAGCCATTAGTGTAAGAAGAACACGAGGAAGAGGCAATTCACAAATGACGTGCGTGTGCTCCTAATTACACGGTCACTCTTGCAAATATTAAAAATCAGTGCCCATCAATTTCCGTTGTCATTATCCGAAACCCATACTGGGGGAAATAATGTTAGCGCCTCAGTGGCACTTCCTGATAAATGTTCAGCTAGAAAGCTCTTTACCAGGGAAACTAAATCACAGCACTCAGAGCCCAGATAGTAGGGAGTTGAGAAAGACCTGCAAGAAATCTTTACAGGACAAGTTCCAACTGCAATATTTTTATAGGGTGGAATTTGGGGTAGGGGGGGGGGAAGGTGGGAGGGGGGGGGAAGGTGGGAGGGGGGGGAAAGGTGGGAGGGGCGGGGGACGCCTGTGCCAAACACCACTATTTGTAGCTCTGGTCCGTCCCCCCCCCGAGATACTTACTGGTGAAGTTACCAGGTTTAAATCGGCTGCCAAATCTCAGGTCAATAGGCATCTTCAACATCATCAGTTGTCGCTTCCTATTGGATGGCATTTAAATCCTCTTTAAAAACCATTAAGTAATAATAGTAACTTCACCGGTAAATATCTGGAACTTGGGGTGGGAGGGGGGAGTCCCAGGAGCTATAAATTGTTAAGTTAACCCCTGGAGGACAACCTGGTTCCAATAATGTAAAAAAACAAAAACAAATGGAGGTTAGTTAGGGTGGCTGGCTCATTTAAGATGCAGGATGTGCTGTGTTGTCACCCGTCCCCTGCTTGGGCCAATTTCCAGTACAATGTTTTAAGAATGCCACCATTTGTATTTAGTTTGGTTGAACCCAAGTGAACATACAGTACCTGGCCACTTATTGTAGCCTCATTTATTAAATAACAGTACTAACCCTTCAAGTCTGCTATGTGCACTCCTGTGCCTAAAGTAAGTGACCTAAGCCAAGAATATTAAAGGCACCTGTAAATGTGAAGCGCTTTGAGTCCCACTGGGAGAAAAGCGCTATATAAATAAAGTTATTATTATTATTACTATTAATAAAAATAAATATTAAATGCACACAAGTGTCTAGCTTTTTTTTAATGCCCATATACGTGGAACTCTGTTCAATAGTTTGTGAAGCTGTTTGCCTTACTCAGCAAGACTTGAGCGCCATTCAAATAGAGCTTAAATATTCTCAAGCAACGGGAAGACTGCTTCATAGTATATTGAACAGGTCATTTTTCTCACACATCTGAAAAGAGTGGAGGTAAACACGAGGATTTAACAAGTACAGAAAAGAACTGCCATTATCCTGTATGCTAAAATGTTTCTTTTGTTCTTTTAAATGAATTATTGGGGAACGTCCATTGCTATCCCTTCCCACAGCAATGGAGTTCAATAATAGCTGCATGGAAGAATTAGAACTGTCCTTGTCCACCTAATTACCCACTTGTAGATAAAGGACCATTGAGGTTCTCCGCAAATCTGTAGCAAAGGCATGACTGGACTACTAAAAGCAGAGGGCAGGTGGCTGAGCAGAGGGCAGGTGGCCAAGCAGAGGACGGGCAGCGGAGCAGAGGATGGATAGCGGAGCAGAGGACAGGTAGCGGAGCAGAGGACAGGTAGCAGAGGACAGGTAGCAGAGCAGAGGACAGGTAGCGGAGCAGAGGACAGGTAGCAGAGGACAGGTAGCGGAGCAGAAGACAGGTAGCGGAGCAGAGGTCAGGTAGCGAAGCAGAGGACAGGTAGCAGAGGACAGGTAGCGGAGCAGAGGTCAGGTAGCGGAGCAGAGGACAGGTAGCAGAGGACAGGTAGCGGAGCAGAGAACAGGTAGCGGAGCAGAGAACAGGTAGCAGAGCAGAAGACAGGTAGCGGAGCAGAGGACAGGTAGCGGAGCAGAGGACAGGTAGCAGAGGACAGGTAGCGGAGCAGAAGACAGGTAGCGGAGCAGAGAACAGGTAGCAGAGCAGAAGACAGATAGCGGAGCAGAGGGCAGGTGGTGGAGCAGAGAGGAGGTTGGACATGAGAATCTCTCAATAAGCAACCAAGATAATGTGCCTCTACTCACCCAAATATCTCAACGGTAATGTTGCTGCGTTCACAGATAATTTCAAGGAAAAGCATTCCTTGCATCGGAGCATTCACCTCTTCCTGAATTACACAGTAAAATGACGTTGTGGCTCTTGCTTTTATGTATAAACATATTTTAAAATGCTGTTCTGTTGACCTGAAATGTCATTTACCCATGATAAACCTTTTACTCCATCTGCATAGGGAAATGACTGGTTTTCTCATTAATGTTCCGTTTCAAAGTACCTTTTTTTCTTCTATGGAACAAGTTATTTATATAAATATATGTTGCCCCTGCCTAAACAAGCGCCTGACATACTGCGTAAAAGACGACCTTCCTTCTCCTGAGTGCTTTATAGTATGGATGTGGAAAAGCATAATTGAATTTAATAGACCCCTGGCATGAAGTGTAATTTTATTAAGTAGGACTTCATTAAAGAACAAAAGAACCCAGAAGAAAAGTGCAGCCCCAATCCCAGGACTCACACTGCTCAGTATTAAAGAAGTAAAGTGTTCACGTGTATTTCTGCAAGTCTCAGACTTCTCATTATTTAAACCAATATTTAATGTTCAGCACGGCTCCTAAACAGAGGTGTGCGTGTGTCTTCTAAGTATTTCTCCAAAACTTTGCGTTTTGGGCAAATTGTCCCAAACGTTCATATTGTATTGTATTGTGTGTCTTTATTTATATAGCGCCATTAATGTACATAGCGCTTTGCATTGCTGAGGAATTTGTGAAAATACAGTAGTTTTACGTACATTTTTCACCAGATTTTGTGACTTTCACCTCAATTTCGCACACATGTTAATGTTGTGTGAGTGCTGGCGTTTTGTTTTTGGGTCCCGTCATGATGGCGAGAAAGGACTAAAATATCGTCTGGCACTGATGATAAGGATAGTGGTGGTTGCGGTGGCTATATGATATGCCATATCATTAGGGAGAAGGAGTGGCTCAGTGAGTAAAGACACTGACTGACACTGAGATTGCTGCAGGGGAGCCTGGTTCAATTCCCGGTGTCGGCTCCTTGTGACCTTGGGCAAGTCACTTTATCTCCCTGTGCCTCAGGCACCAAAAACATAGATTGTAAGCTCTACGGGGCAGGGACCTGTGTCTGTAAAGTGCTGCGTACAATTAGCAGCGCTATACAAGAACATGCTATTATTATGTGTAGAAAAGAACTGGTGGTCACGCAGGGCCGACCTTAGGGCAAGGCGGCTGCCTTGGGCTTAGCACCTTCCAGTGCTTCCTCCTCTCTCCCCTCCAGTCGGGCGAAAGTTGTATCCCGTTGCTGACAGGAGGTGGAGGGAGCACGGGGTCCCTGGACCGGCAGAGGTGGGTAAGTGTGTGTGTTGAAGACTGAGCCACCTGTGCTGAAGCAGGAATAGCCTGAAAACATGACCTGTTGGTGGCCCTTGCAGACTGGAGTTGGCCACTCCTTTGAATGTCTTTTTTTTATATTTTTGCCTTCTCTATCATCTCCTCTTTTTGTCTCTTCATGGGACAGCCGACCAGATCTATGGCCTCCTCAAATGGTCTCTCTAAACCACAAAGGAGCACCCCATGCTCTGACCTTGGTACCATCTTTAAATATCCAAGATCTGCGCAGCCTCGTTAATTTCAAAGGACATTTAAAAGATAGAGCAGCAGACGCGCGGGGGACTCGGAGCAGCGGCAGCAGCAAGGGACATTGAGGAGGGTGCTCGGCCACGCGAGACATTGACGGAGCAGTGGCGCTGGACAGGGCATGGAGGACCTGTCCCGCGCTGCCCGTCTGTCAATGTCCCACATGGCTGAGTGCCCTCGTCAATTTCAATGTCCCGCATGGCTGAGTGCCCTCGTCAATTTCAATGTCCCACATGGCTGAGTGCCTGTCAGGGTCGCCTAGACCTCCTGCCTAGCCATAGCTTCTTTGTCCACTGGGTGTGCGGCTGCATTCTGTTTCCTCTGGGTTCCTCTGTCTGCCTGTCTGTCTTCTTGTTGCCCCTGTCTCTGTCCTTTATAGCTCTGCTTCCTGTCTGTTGCTTTTGCCTTTGCTTGAAGTCAGACTCCTTCAGTATTGCACATGCCTCTGATCCTGATCTGTTTTCTGTACCTGTACCATAGAAGTCTGTTCACAGTAAAAGCCCTTGCTAGTAATCTGGCTTGTCCCTGTTTGTTCCTTGCTCCCCGGTCTCAGTCCCTGCTCCCCGGTCTCAGTCCCTGCTCCCCAGTCTCAGTCCCTGCTCCCGGACCTGTTCTGCCCCGCCTGTCCTGTTCCAGTCTCCTCGTTGCCGACCCCTGCTTGTTACCTGACTTCGCTACCTGCCGCCTGCCTCGGACCCCTGCTTGTTACCTGACTTCGCTACCTGCCACCTGCCTCGGACCCCTGCTTGTTACCTGACTTCGCTACCTGCCGCCTGCGTCGGACCCCTGCTTGTGACCCCTACTACGCTCGTGCTGTTCCGGCCACCGAGATCCTACCCGCCACAGGAGTCTCCCATGACAGAAAGCAAAGGCCACTTCTGGATCTCGCTGGAACAGATTCTTCTTCTGCCTGCACCCTTTCCTGCCTGCTGCAGCAGACCACATCCGCATGGTTGAAGATAAGTACTTTCGTTTCTTTTTTGGAAAATCCCCGTTGGGAAGGTTTTTTTTGCTGCTAAGTGTTCTGCAAGAATTATTGCGTTCATAACGAAAAAACATTTTTGCTGAGACTAGAACTGTTGCTGCAGAGACTATTGCAGCTTTCTTTGAGATTTTTCTTTTTGTGCAGTGCCTGGGTTAACCCTTGCAGTACCTGTTGCCACCTTTTTAGACTCTGACTTTTCATTTCCTGGACAAGGCTTGTCTCTGCATCCCTGGTTGGACCACTGCTGTTCACAGAGTTCCCATTTCAAAAGACAAGAGTGCTTCCATTATTTTGTTACTGCATACTGTGATTTTTCCTGCTATCTGTAGTTTTTCATATGATTGGTTCTAAGGTTTCAGGTTTACCTGCAAGTTCCCCTAAAGTTTGTTTCTCTGCAACATATGATATCCCTACGCCTGATATCTAAGGTTTCAGATTTAACTGCATGTTTCTCTGTATGATATCCCTACGCCTGATATCAAAAGTTTCAGATTCAACTGCAAGTTTTCTCTGTAGTAGTTTCCTGCTGTCTATGATATTTCTATGCCTGATTTCTAAAGATTCAGATGTAACTGCAGGTTCTCTCTGTCTGTATGATATCCCTACGCCTGATTTCTAAAGTTTCAGATATAACTACAGGTTTCTCTGTCTATGTTTTTTTTCCTTGCATTTATAAATCTCTGTGACTGATGCTAAAGTCTCAAAAGGTCAGCTCTCCTATCTTGTGTCTCTCTGTGTCTAATATTCCTGTTGTTCATTCTAATGCTTCTGCTTTAAAAACACATTTCCTCTTTACTGGTTTCTTCGGAAGTGTGGTTTCCCCATGTCTGAAATTATGGCTCCCACTCAAACAGTCTTGAGCAGTAAATGTGAACACAGTACCACTGATTCTTCAGAGCTTCTCAAAGCAAGGAAGAAGAAGAAAAAGAAGGGAGGCATTACTGTGGAAGTTGCAGAAGGAATTAAGAATGACAATTTAACCTCAGAGTCTGCATTTGATGAAAGAGATATGCTGCAGCTTAAAGCAACTCACAGACGTATCCCAAGAATAGTGGAACAGAAGAAAGATGCCCCTACTCAGACGCTTCAAGCTGTACAAAAAGCGATTGATTGTCTTTATGGACGTTTAGATAAGGAGCAAGAAGCCAACGCTGCACTACAGAGCTGTCTTTCCTCAGCAACTGCTAAGTGTGTTCTCCAGGAAAAAGAAAAGCACCAGTTGGAGAGTGACCTGGATGTCATGTCAGGTGAGCTGGAGAAGGCATATGCTGATACTGCTGAGAATCGGCGCCTCGCTGCTAAAAGTAACGAATTCCTGGAAATCTCTATGAAGGAAATTGATAGGCTTAATACAGAGCTTAAAGTCTCCCAGGAGGAGATTTGCTACTTCAAAAAAGAGATGGAAGTCGTTCAGGAGGAGAGATGCTACTTGAAAACAGAGATACGTTCTATGAGAGACGCTTCCGAAGAGTTAAATAGTAGGTTTGAAACTATAAACCAAATGAGTAAGAACTTCTCTGTCCAAGCCAGTGAAGGAGATAAAAGACTCCATGAATCAGAAGAAGAGAAGAGACTATTGATAGAAGAAAAGTCAAGGATGCAATTAGCGCTGGAAAAAGCAGAGGGTGACTGGGAAAAAGAAAAATATCAGTTGGAGAATGACAGGTTGATCTTGTCAAGTAAGCTGGAGAAGGCCTACGCTGATTCTGCCCAGTACCAGACTTTCATGGCTCAAGTTGACGCAGCACTGGAAGCATCTCAGAAAGAGGTTCACAGGCTTACTACAGAGCTGGAAGCCTCTAAGGAGAAGAGTTGCCACTTCAACACAGAACTATGTTCATTAAGAGAAATCTTCGAAGGGTTAAATATCATGTTTGAAACTGTAACCCAAGAGTGCAAGAATCTCTATGTCCAATTCAGTGAAGGAGATAAGAAACTCCATGAATTAGGAAAGGAGAAGAAACAGTTGGCCCAGGAAAAGTTAGATGTGCAGACAGCACTGCAGAATGCAGAGAGAGTGCTGCAAGAAGAACGTGTCTCTCTGGAGCGGTGCACACAAGCAGAAAATATGCTGCAGAGTCAGCTGCGAGAACTGCATACACATCTGCAGGACACCAAGGAGAAATGGGTGAATGCTGAAGAAAAGCAGCGAGTTCTGCAGGAAGAAAGTTTCCAGACTGCCTACAAAATAAAGATGCTGCAAGATTATTTGAGTACCCAGTGTGTCCCCAAAGAGCAGCATGAGGAGCTGAAGGCCACACTGAGCATAACCAGAGCCTCGCTGGAGGAAGAGCTACAGCTAGCAACTGAACACACATCTCAGCAACTCACAGCGCTGCAGGCGCAGATCGCTGAGCACAAGACACAGCTTGCCAAAGAGGAGAGAGAGAAGGTGTCCATCTGTCAAGTGGCTGGCCTGACACAGCACTATGAGGTCAAAATGGCTGATGCCTGCAAATTATTGGACCACACAGCCCGTGATAAGGTCCGGCTGCAGCTGGAGCTGTACAATGCCCGGCTGCAGCTGGAGCTGTACAATGCCCGGGAGGAGTACCGGCAGCTGCAGATCAGAAATGAAGAAGATGCAACATATCTAAGGTTTACTCTGAGTCAGCTGGAAGATATGGAGTCGCGACTCAACTCCAAAAGAGTTGAACTGACAACTGCTTTGAGTGGGAAAAGAAGTGCAGAAGGACAGCTTCAAGAGCTGAAAACCCGAATAGCTGGTTTTCATTGGGTGGTGCCACGAAACGGCAGTCGCAAGAGTAGACCATGGAGAGCGAACTCTGTGTCCCCAATGACTCATGTGGAAAAGCTGCAGCCGTCCTTGATGCCCACATTCCTGATGTCTCTGTCCCTGCTTTTGGGTTGAACGCACCCATTCGGAGGTTCCTTGCAGCAACCAATGTACCTGTGGAGTACCCTCTGCCCACTGACAAACCACCAGAGGTGGGTCACCTTGAGTCCACTTTTCATCAAGGCCTCCGGGAAGAGCCTGGAGGATCGTCCGGAGAACGCTCTCGAGAGGGGGGAGTAATGTCAGGGTCGCCTAGACCTCCTGCCTAGCCATAGCTTCTTTGTCCACTGGGTGTGCTGCTGCGTTCTGTTTCCTCTGGGTTCCTCTGTCTGCCTGTCTGTCTTCTTGTTGCTCCTGTCTCTGTCCTTTATAGTTCTGCTTCCTGTCTGTTGCTTTTGCCTTTGCTTGAAGTCAGACTCCTTCAGTATTGCACATGCCTCTGATCCTGATCTGTTTTCTGTACCTGTACCATAGAAGTCTGTTCACAGTAAAAGCCCTTGCTAGTAATCTGGCTTGTCCCTGTTTGTTCCTTGCTCCCCAGTCTCAGTCCCTGCTCCCCGGTCTCAGTCCCTGCTCCCGGACCTGTCCTGCCCCGCCTGTCCTGTTCCAGTCTCCTCATTGCCGACCTCTGCTTGTTACCTGACTTCGCTACCTGCCGCCTGCCTCGGACCCCTGCTTGTTACCTGACTTTGCTACCTGCCACCTGCCTCGGACCCCTGCTTGTAACCCCTACTACGCTCGTGCTGTTCCGGCCACCGAGATCCTACCCACCACAGGAGTCTCCCGTTACAGTGCCCTCGTCAATGTCCCTTGCCACTGACGCTACCTGTCCTGCAGCTGCCTGTCCAATGCGCCATCTTTAAATGTCCCTCAACATTGACGAGACTGCGCAGGACTCAGATATTTAAAGATGGTGCCCCACCCCAAAGGAATTTGATTAATGTCCTCTCCATCCCTCCATGTCTCATTCCTTCCTGTTAGATAGTATTGAGTATTTATTGTCAATGAGATACAAACATGGCGTCCCAGTCTGGGGGTGCCGGCATTTATATTTTCTTTAAAAGGTGTATTGGAAGGAGAAAAATACATAGCAACAGTATTGTTCCTCTCCATCTCAATGGGAAATGCCTTTTTATGGGCCATATACTAATAAGTGCCATGTTCTGACACCTTGCAGGGTCGGAAGATACATTATGGCCCATTCATTGGGTGTCCTCCAATGCTAGAAGATGCTCTGTGGCTTACAACTGCTTAGTAAACGTGGGCTTGAAGAGCCTGCTAGAACAATAGGGTTAATTGTGCCTCCCAGGTACAGTGGAATGATGGGACCTCTCCTTGTAGAGGTTGACCAGGTTAGAACATTGAATGAGTAGATAAAGAGCAGACAGGAAACATCCCACTAAAGGGAAACATATGCGCTTTATAGGTTTTGAACGTTGTGGTGGGAATTTGAGAAAAGGCATTTGGGAAATACCACAAACCATCTGTCCATATTTACTACAAATCAGTGTGGTATCTGCTTACAGCCGTTATTTCCAGGGCTAATGACAAAGCCCCCTAGTTTAAAGAGGGAAAAAAGATCTATCTTGCATTACTGGCTTCTGGCCCTTGATGACACAATAACATTTACAATGTAGATATGTGAAATAGTTTTGTCCGATGTGTAGAATCTCTTGTACTTTTTGAAGTTAACATATTTACAGCTCTGTATTACACGTTCCTCCCTCGTATTCATGTTGAACGCGGATATCTCTTGTACCTGGGGTCCCTAGAGCTTGGAGTAATGCAGTCCCACTGCAGGAAACATACATGGGGGGGAGGAGGGGGCAGGGAGGGAAGAAGGGGGAGGGAGGGGTTGATTCCAGGGGGATTGCTGCTTTAATATTGGTTTATTTTTGTCTAATTGATCAAGTATGTGAAGGGTTTTCCAAACAGTATAAGGCAACATTTCATTAGAGTGCAGCGTGCCTTTAACTTCTGCAGCTGTTTACAAACCATTGAGCCATGAGCATGTCACTCAGATGAATGAGTCCATGTGTCTTTGCCAACACGTGGCCATCATTAAAACAGCAGAGGTTTGGCATTGTATATTTGTTTGCTCATTCATTTTTCTTGATTAAAGGTCCACTGAGATTTACCAAGAGAGTGAGAAACTGAACCCCCGCCCCCGGCCAACTTTTTATTGAAGTGTCTATGCCAGGTGGTCTCCCAGTGTAGGACCACCGCCGTATAGGTTGTGACGGTAAGACCTACAGTTTGACACTAGGAAAGCCAAACCCATCTGTGCCAGTTTGTCTTAGTAATGTAGATAGTGTGTCGTGCCAGATACAGTATACATACTGTGACAGGGTCATTGACTCCGTGTATGTGAATAGGAGATGGCAGTATGCATGCTATCCAGTAAACGAGGGGTTAACTCAGCTTGTCAAGCAGACCACAGGTGATTTGAATTAAGATCCTTCACCTGCTTTAAAACAGGAAGAGGAAATACCTCTGGGGCGGCAGTCTCTCTCTCTGAGGCATAGAGGGAAGACAGAGGAAGTGTTAAGACAGACACAAGCTGCCCAAAGCGATCCTGTCCCAAGAGGGAAGAATAAAGCTCCCAGGTAAGGAGCCAACTGCGTTTGCTGTACTTTATTGGGCTGGAATAGGTTAGCTAGCCAGCCAGATAGTTAGCCTGCACTTTTGTTTAGTTAGTACCCCGACCGGGGTTAGGATTTTTGTTTCGTTTCAATTTTAAAGGGACAGTGTACCCATTGTTTAGTTACCGTTTTTGGACAAATAAACCCATCAGCATTATTTCACCGGAAAAGACGTGTTGTCTCCTCACTTACCACGACCATCCTGTCACAATACATATATATATATATATATTCCCTATAATAGAAGTGGAGCCTGCCAAGTGGTGGCATAGAAGATCATGGTGTCTTAAATACACTGACCTTCATCAAACTGGTCAGGCGTCCAGCACCACTGCCACAATACTGCATACATCATAGGTGCAACAACTAGGGGTGATTAAGAGTACATGTCCTTTTTAAATGTTGTGCCCCAGTTCTAGACCGAAGTTTGGCTTCAAGATGGAGTACAACATGTGTTCTCTGTTTTTGGAGTTGAAGCTACTTAGTGCGGGGATCATTAAATAATCCCATTTGGTCACTTACCATATAAAAAAAAACATTAAATGGCTATTTCTTTCTCCCCAGCAACTCAGAAATAATTCCATTTAACCATTGGGTGTATGCAATGTATGAATAGAGATTAGGACTTGTTTGTGTAACAGCTCATTTTCAGGATCTCTTTTTGTATTATTCTAGCTTAGTGGTTGATGTGGGTCAACCAGGTTGGGAACCCAGTGTCAACTCTCCTTGGACAAGTCATTTATTTACTAAATAATGCTACTCCATTAGACACCTTCAGGCGCTTGAAGACTCCTTTATGATCTGTTTAATTAAAAATGTTTCATTCTTTTGCAGTAGCACCACTTAGTAATATGGTCCTCTCACTCTCTTTGCCTCAGACTCGAAAACGAAAATGTTAGCGATTGGGGCAGAGATTCATTGTGCTGCGTACGCTGTCAGTGCTACAGTATATAAGAAAAAAACATTCTGATTACTATTATTATTAAACCCCATTAGGTCTAATCCTCCCTGCCAGCAAAAATGGACAAGTTCAGTATCTTGGAGATGTACAATGTGCTAGTAATATATAGCCACCGACTTATTAACCTTTGGACTTTAATCAGATACATGCACTCTAATGTCACTAGTAATGCATAGACCCAAACCAGTTATGTACCAAAATGCACCGTCCGCCGACAGAGCCACGGACATCACTGCAGGATGACAAAATCACGGCACTACGTTTTCCCTACGCATTTCGCAATGTGATTCTTGCAGTGAAAAGAATTCAAGAGGAGAGTGAGGAGCGTGGACGAAAGGAGAACCTGCTTCACTCAGCAAGGGACACTGCTACTCATTGAGTAACAAAAAGCATTATAATCTGAACTCATAATGCACTTAACGATTTGTAAAAGGATTTTGTTCAGATCTCCACACACGGGTGCTTCTGATATCTGTTTCAAAAGCTGATGTCTTCAACACTTGCAGAATGTAATAGTCTTTGTAAGTTACTCCTTAGCTTTTTTCAAATGCTTATTGCTAATAATCATTGCTATTCCCATCAGCTGTGAGTAACCTTTACATTGGAATTGTGTGGGTGGAAAAGTATATTTATTTGCTCGTTTCCTTAATAGTGCAAAATATTTGTTTAACCCTATCTATGTTCTATATTATTGGAACATCTATGTATTTTGCTAAGTGGGATTGCACTGGCAATATGGCATGATCTACATTTTTCCCAAAAAAAATCCCCCATGCTCTTCCATTGCTTGACAGTAGCAGGCTATGTGATGTGGATGGACACAATGTAATCCCGATGGAAGTGGGCTCTAAATTAGAAGGCTGGCATCAAACTGTTTTGTGATGGCAAAAAGAGTAACTGCATGTTGTAGACCAGGGGTGGCCAACTCCTGTCCTCAAGGGCCACCAACAGGTCAGGTTTTCAGGATATCCCTGCTTCAGCACAGGGTTGAGCCACCTGTGCTGAAGCAGGGATATCCTTAAAACCTGGCCTGTTGGTGGCCCTTGAGGACTGGAGTTGGCCACCCCTGTTGTAGACCCACTCTCCAGCCCATCCACTTAATTTAGGGCTGCAGTTAGCAAAATGAAATAAGCTTAGCAAAACCTGACTCTAATGTTATAGTGTAAGTGCAGATGCACTTAATAATCAGCAATATAAAGTGATGCCGATCGCTCCTGCCGGAATGAAACGAACGTGTACAATCTAGCCTTGGATAAACATTGGTTAAGAAAAACCTTAACGGACATGCTTTATTTTTCTGTGGCTTTCAGAGATGGAAGTTACAAAGAAGCAAAGCCTGTGTATTACTTTATTCGTTTTTCATTATATGAAATAAAAAGATGTTGGAACAAAAAAAAAAATCTATATATATTTCTTACATTCCTCATTTACACCAGATAACAAATCTGCAAATCCACTTACATTTTCTTTGGCTCTGGTATTACAAAGTAAGATAGTGAGCAATGTTTATTATGTTTTTTTTAATATTATTTATGGTTTATTTTGCTCGACATAGACAGCTGATGACTCAGTGACTTAAATCACAGTTGAGAACCGGCTTTCATTCTTCCCAGGCATTCAGTATGTTACATCTCTTAATTCTCAAGGCCATACGGGAGTAAAACTGGAATGGAAGATGAGCACTTCTATAATGTAATAAAGCAAAAAGAACAACCAGGCCTTTACATCAAAACAATGTTACAGTGCTGAAGTAATACCAGATGGAAGCTAAACCAGTGCTCCTATTCTCTCTGCTGTTAAGACAATGTTCCCGTGCTGGAAAAGAAGAACCAGTCAATGAAGCTCAACTCCTGCATTACAAAGATCGTCTGACAGCATATTCAATAGGGGCCAAGGATGTATGAAGTCTGTGTTTAGTGTTTACTACTTTACATGTTGTGCCTCAAATGATAAACTGCAATAACACAATCGTATACAAAAATTAAGGTAATCCGTTCAATTTATAGATCCAATAAGCAATACATAGAAACTAAGTCATTTGCATCGGAGCAGATATTAGGGAAGACCTGTTCATCAGGAGTGACCTGATGTTCTGGGTCAATTTCTGTATGAATACAAAATGCAGCAATTCGCTAGGACAAAACAGTGATTTTGTACAAGGTGAAGCCGGTGGGGAAGGCTGTAATTGAGCGGGTTGTGTACTGTTTGGGCTATAACTTGCTGCACTGTAAAGGTGCAATCCATGATACTGTCACTTTTTCATTGACCTTTAATGCTGCCTGCAGTGACCATTAACTTTTTATGTTACACCTTGTGTTTTTCCGGACGTATCGTATGTTAGATTTTATTTTGGAGTCTGTAAAAAATGGAAAGAATTGTTCTGCTGCCCAATGTGTATTGTGTGATTACTGAAGAAAAAATAAAATGCTGAATATTTGTAAGAATGATTTGCTTTTTCCGTAAACATCCTTGGAAGGGTTGCTCAGTGAGGCACTGGGGGATGGGCAGCGCCGTGATTTACAGGTTAAAGCACAGAAATCAAAAGATGCAATAAATAATACTCCCAGAAAACACTATATACGGTCTGTTTCGCCCCAACAAAATGACCGCGCCACCGCCGGCCACATCGGTGCTAAGGTAAGTGCCCTGCCCTAAAATCCCTTACCCTGAATCCCCTTTAAATGAACCCACTACCCTAAGCACTAAAAGCCCTTAAATTAACCCCCGACCCTAAACAGTAATTAAACGTACCTTAGAAGCGGCTGGCGGCAGGGATTCCAGCGGCAGCGGGGTGAGTCGTGGTGAAGCGCCGGCTGCCATTTGGTCACAGCGAAATGGCCACGACCAATTGTCCCATTCCGATAGTACATGCCAGGAAAGGAAGGTCAGAACTGTCAAAATCTGTTACCCGGACCTTCCTGGGCTTTCCATTCAAAATCTATTCCGCGGTGTAAAATCCGTCAACAGATTGTTCCAGTCTCAATCTGGGCGGATTAATACAAAACCGGCATTGGATACAATCCGGACGGATTTTTAAGCATTCAGTCCACGAATTCCACAGTCCATTGTCGGAGTATTAATCCGCCATACAGATTGTCGGTGATAGAAGAGAAAAAAGGCGGATCGCCCTTTTTGAGACTGATTCGCGGGTTTGCGGCCCAAAGGAACCGGACGATCATAGGCAGGTCCAATGCGCACCAAAAATGTGTCCATCTCTAATGCCAGGCAGGGGGGTTCTTGTGTGTAGTTATGAGTAAAGATGCAGACAGATGTCTAGCAAGTGATTTATAAACTTGCATTTTACAACCATTCATCTCAACGTTTTGCACCCAACCTCCTTCATCAGGAGTTGTATTTTTACACCCAAGACACTTAATCTGTTACCGGGCAACAAAGTGTCAACAGCTTCACTTTTATTAATGACGTTACTTATTGGTGCATTATTTAATGCAGTATCAGACAATGGCAAGATTAAACAACAGAAGCATTCCTAAAAAGAAAACAAAGTCACAAGCGTAAAATCATTGGTTGTGCTATAAGAACACATTCTTTCGTACATTCAGAGACGACTATAACCTCGTCAGATTGCAAAGTAAATGGAAATATGAACAAGTGTCATGGACATTATCAGGAAGAAGGAAACGAAGGCTTGGGAGGTGTTTAATAGGTTGAATGCAGCTGATACATATTTTTGAACTTAGAACTTTTCAATGGGTACAATATGTATTAATGTCTTTTGGTAATAAGACTGTTTGTCATTCCTCAAAAGTAGAGTCAAATTGTTTTGGTTGTCCATTGTTTGCATTGTAATTATGCAGTCATCATTAGTCAGACAGATAGACAGAAATGGCTGAAATGCTGGACTGCAGCAGACCCAAACGGAAAGGGAAACACATAAAAAAAATTTAACAGGAGGCAAATAAGTAAAATTGCTACTTTAATGTGATTGAATCTTTCTAAGGAAACTGATGACGAGGATCCTTTTTGTTGTTTTTACCTGCTACATGCGACTGCCCTTAACGTGATATCGGCATACTGCTGGCTCACTGCCCGATGAAAGGTGTTGCAATCCTAAGGGTAGTAGTTTAACATGAACTCCCCTTACAGCAGGGGTTCTCAACTCCAGTCCTCATGACCCCCCAACAGGTCAGGTTTTAAGGCTATCCCTGCTTCAGCACAGGTGGCTCAATCACTTGAGCCACCTGTGCTGAAGTAGGGACTTCGACTGATCCACTGATTGAGCCACCTGTGCTGAAGCAGGACCTGATGGAGCCATCTGTGCTGAAGCAGGGATATCCTGAAAACCTGACCTGTAGGGGTGGGGTGGAGGAGTCTTAGGACTGGAGTTGAGAACCCCTGCATTACTGGACAGCGGAGTGTTTGCTCCACGTTTCCAGTAAAGGAAGGGTGACATGTGTGGATGTCCTGGTTTGTCCTGGTTTGAAGCTGCCAGCTGGGACGCTGCCCTTTCTGAAGGAACTTCTTTATTTTTTCTTTCCCCCCCCCCCCCCCCCTAGATGTGTATCAGGGAAGTCTTGGAGTCTGCTGGGCGCGTTGGCAGCCTTTCCCCAGCTCTGCTCTAATCCCAGCAATACAAACGTCCTAACAGTCTCCTAAACCCAGAGAGGCAAAGGGGAGATTTTATGGAGCAGTGTTAAAACCTCCCAGGCATGTTTTATCTGGATTGTTTAACCTTTAAACTGCAGGAAGGTTCTGTAATGTCCTGTTGCTTTGCAAGGATCCAGTGTAGCATAACGGTGCTGGCCCAGGTAGGGTCAAATTGAATTTATGATGATGACATTTTTAATAGATTAAAACTAGGTGATTCATGACCTTTTAAGCAAATCATCAAAGTGCAAATATTTTAATAGATTTTTTTGAAAATGTATAGCAAATGTTTGCGAATATTCACTTTCCAACATGAGATTTACTCTACCCATCTCAATGATAAGTGTTTACAGACCGGATATGGGTAAGGAATCAATGTACTTATCTTATCTGATCAGCAGGTGACCAGACCAACCTTAAGAACATTTTAATATATTTATAAATAGTAATAGCTCTGTTTTCTTTTAGGAAAAAAAAGACACCAATCACTTAGTTTGAATCAGTGAAACACATCAGTCATTAGTTAACTTTGGCCCTTCATGGGGCTGCCCCTTTAAGAAGCATTGTGTGCTAATTTACATATTAAACAACCAATCAGACGCAATCATTCTCATATTGACCCCTTTGCCCTGGGGTAGGGGTCAGCAGTGCATTCCTGTCCCCTCCGGCAACAAAGGCCTTAAAATAAGAACATATTGTAGTAAAACGCCCTACTTAAAGCGTTCAAGCAATATCCTACATGTGTTTTTTTTGTTTTTTTAAATAAATCAGTTCTGTACTATGAGAAAATACTTGTAGCATTTAAAAAAAATGTTTTAAAGACATTTTTAATGTTTCTAATGTAGGAAGCATTTCCAAAGCGACAGCCCCCTTCCCCTTCTGATAGGCTCTGGCTCTTGAGCTCCGCCCTCTCTCTAGCAGTGCACCAATTGTATCTAGTAGTTGCCCAGTCAATCATATTCCAGGACTACATTGCCCACAATGCTGTGCAAGAACTGAATTAAATAACCCGGAGAAAGTGATCAATTACAGGAGAATGGATCGAACTGCAGCTTAGCTAATCACTCGTCAGTGTGCAGATTGTATTGATGCACATATTGAATGGGAAAAAAATATATATTTTTTTAAAAACGGTAGCTTAAACTGCAGCTTTTATACATAGTTGGATGCAGACTCATTAAAATTGCCTCCTGACACATTGTTACTTGTAGCTGAGGATTTCATTGCAGACCCCTCTGCACAGACAGGCCTGATACATTGTTACTTGTAGCTGAGGATTTCATTGCAGACCCCTCTGCACAGACAGGCCTGGCACATTGTTACTTGTAGCTGAGGATTTCATTGCAGACCCCTCTGCACAGACAGGCCTGGCACATTGTTACTTGTAGCTGAGGATTTCATTGCAGACCCCTCTGCTCGGATCTGACATATTTACACTAGACCCAAGTTTGCAGGTTTTTTTGTTTTTTTTAAATGTTTTTGTCTTTTTGTAATTTTAAATGTAATTGTTCATTTTTCCCCCCTTATGTTTAGTGTTGTCATTTTTGTACTTGTTACTTTAAATTTGCCACCTCTAATACAGGGGTGAGAAACTCCAATCTTCAAGGGCCACCAACAGGTCAGGTTTTCAAGATATCCCTGCTTCAGCAAAGGTGGCTCAATCAGTGTCTCAGTTGAACCTGACCTGTTGGTGGCCCTTGAGGACTGGAGTTGCTCACTCCTGGTCTAAACCCTTTAAATTTAAGTCACCAGAAAATATACATCCCTGGATCAATCTACCCCATCTTCTTCCATCGTTGTCACTATTTACATTTCAATGTACATCGCATTGGGAGGAAATAAACACTTCCACCTTCTCCGGGTCCTCTCAGAGATTTAATTTGTCAGGCACATAGGGGGGTTAATGCAACAAGCATCACTCATAGCGGTTTTGCTATTAGATGACTTGTGTAGTGTCACTTTCATGCTGCATCTTCTACCTGCAATGTACAAAGGGGCTTTGCACCGACTTGGCACTCACTGCCCATGTAAGACAAAGAAGGGTGGGTAGCCTGTCGGTCCTTTCTTCCACGTAGTAACGAAGGAGGGAGAAGGGGGTATGATACATTTTACTGGACCAATAAGTAGTTGAGGTGTTACAAGCTTTCAAACCTCTTTGCCCATGTAAGGCCGCGCGTATAGTGCCCGCGTCGGCGACGTCGCCCAAAAACAAATACATTGCCGCCACCGCGCGCGCTTATACTAAGCGCGACGGCGACAATGCGACGGAGCGTCGCCAAATTTGGAAGCAGGCAATATTTGATTTTTCAAGGGCTGTCGCCTCATGTGACAGCCCCTGAACCAATCAAATGCCAGAAAGCCCGCGCCGCCGCCGCAAAGCGAAATATAACTTTCGCTAGCGGTGACGGGTGACGTCGCGGGGACTATACGTGCGGCCTGGGAGAGATTTGGGAGGTGCTGATGAGCAGTTAAAGGAAGACTTCCTGGAAGCAATGTTATTATATATGAATGTAATTAGTGAGAGGGAGCGGCTCAGTGAGGAAATACACTGACTGGCACTGAGTTTGAAGCAGGGGATCCTTGTGACCTTGGGCACGTCACTTTATTTCCCTGTGCCTCAGGCACCAAAAACATAGATTGTAAGCTCCCTGGGGCAGGGACCTGTGCCTGCAAAAAGTCTCTGTAAAGCGCTACATAAAACTAGCAGCGCTATACAAGAACATGCTATTATTATTGTTATGTAATTCTGTTAGAATTGTACACACCAATCAACCAACACTCTGGTCTGGATGTGGACCTCAGGTTCACTTTGCTTGGATCCCCTAGAAAGCTGTACCCGCTGCAAGCAGCTTCGCTGTACCATGGCAGAACCATGGGTCTGACTGTATAGACCAGAGTTGGGCAACCCCAGTCCTCAAGGGCCACCAACAGGTCAGGGTTTCAAGGTATCCCTGCTTCAGCAAAGGTGGCTCAATCAGTGGCTCAGTCAAAGACTGCACTACCTGTGCTGAAGCAGGGATATCCTGAAAACCGGACCTGTTGGTGGCCCTTGAGGACTCGAGTTGCCCAAGGTGAAGAACTGGAACAGCTTCCAAGCAGGTGCTCATTTTCAGAGGCCAGTTTCCTAAATCCATTTACAAAACCCCTTACCGGTTTATGTGCATCACACGTTTAATATCGTGTTTCCGAGGACCTGCCAATGACCTCCTATCTTTTATTGTGCTTGCGTTGTGTCACGTTTCTCAGTAAGAACTTCCTGATAGGGCTTTTTATCTGCTGCTCCCATACTGTGTAGCAGAAGAAAGATTGATTAGCTCTTATATGCATTGTGATAAGCTTTATTGTATGCGCAGTGTTTTTAATCAGTTTCCATGGTATAATTTGCTTTCTTCTTTTTGGTTTTAGAACTGTGTTTGCCTGTTAAATAAACGCCGTTGGGGGGAATTTAAAACCTGCTGCACAGACTCGCTTAGCAAGGGCTTACTGAAGGGCACTGGATTCAAATGTTACTCCTCCTAGTAACAACCTGTGTACAGTGTCAAATGTTTTATAACTGTTCCAGTTTAAGCTTAATTTAAACATGTTACTGAATCATGGTACATACTATGACACAGGTGGCCATGTCCAGTCCTCAAGTCCATAAGCCTATAATATACATCTTCTCCAACTGTGCATGCAATGTATTGTATATAATGTATACCCTGTTCATTTATGTAACTGTATTTGTAACCATGTATTATTTGTCATATTAACTATGCCCAGGACATACTTGAAAACGAGAGGTAACTCTCAATGTATTACTTCCTGGTAAAACATTTTATAAATAAATAAATAAATAAGAGCCACCAACAGGTCAGGTTTTAGGGATATCCCTGTGTCGGCACAGGTGGCTCAGTCGTTGATTAAGCCACCTGTGCTGAAGCAGGGATATCCTTAAAACCTGAACTGGAGTTGGCCTCTTCTGAACTAGGATATAAGCAGTTGATCTTATTCCTACCGTAGGATTTCGATTAGACCACATCAAGAGTGTGTAACCCCTCTTACCGGCTCAAAAGGCGTTGTTGCATTGAGTTAGTGTGGAAAGTGCAGATGTTGGTGCACAGACTCTAATACCTGTTCTCAGGGGTGCAGGGGTGCAGGAGCCCGGGCTGGCTGGAAATGTAAGCTTTGCAGGGTGGTAATGAAGAGGCAGAGGCCCCAGCATGGGGTCGTAGGCTCCTTAAGGGCTGTGACGTCCTGATTGGCGTGAGCTGGTCGGCTAACCCTCCCCCTCGGAGTGGGGTAGGCTGCTTGTCCCCTCCCATGCAGGGGGAGAGGGTGTAAAGTGGGTCCTCGTTCTCAGCTGTCTCACTTATATACATATATATTTTGTGGGGGCTCAAGGGTTCCCATAAAGAACTTGCTGGGGTTTTGTGTGAGGTACAGTATAGAGGTATATTAGTATTTTATCTGGTAGTGTTAGGACTTGTGAACAGGGTCTGCCTTGTCGTGGCTCGCAAGCTTACAATGCTTTGGCCAAAGGGTTAAACTAAATGACCCTTTTTCAAGAGAATATTCAAGTATTTTACTGTGTATTTTTGTCATGTGGGATGTAGCATTGGGCTTCTCTGTCGTCTGTTGTATACATTAAAAAAATACACACATACGATATTGCTTTAACAGCAGCTTTAAGCCAGCTGTGTAACAATCCTTAAAGTTGCAGACCAGATAATATCCTACATGTGTTTTTTTTATAATCAGTCCTGTACTATGAGAAAATACTTGTAGCATTTAAAAAAACCTGACATTTTTGATGTAGTATAATGTAACAAGCCTTTTTTTGTTTCCATAGCAACCATTTACAAAGTCACATCCCCTTCCTCTTCTGAAACAGGCTCTGGCACACCCCTTTTTGAGCCCTGTCCTCTCTCTAGCAGTGCACCAATTGTATTTAGTGATTGCCTCGTCACATGATCTTCTCCACATGACTTTGCATCTTTGGTCCTCCTCTGTTGCACAGCCATTTAGTGAACCTCTGAGCCGAATCTTCGCTGATCAATCAGGAGAACTTAGCTAATTAATTATCATTACATGGATTGTATTGATGCACATATTAAAATAAATCGGCAGCTAGGACTACTGCTTTAAAATAAAACATGCAGGAGGATATGCCCTTTAAATGTGCAGGACTACAGAAGACTGCATTTGACTACTAAGGGTGCTTGTTTTAATAGGCTCCAATTAGGTGATGGATACATTATAAACAGCTGTTAAGTCTTTTCAAATAATTTTTGAAAGTCTATACATTTTCCCTGGGCTTTGTCTAGTGCTCTGATTGGCAACCCCGATTGATCCACCGTACTGATAAATAAATCTGATTTACACACACAGGCTGCGTTCAGTCCTACGTGGAACTGCGCGGTTTCAAGTCACTTTATGTCCTCATCTATCAGGCATAAAAAAGTGAGAGTGAATTCTCTTCGGGGCAGGGAATGACTGACGGAGACTGTGTGTAATCCTGTCACATCATGCACAATAAACAACATTGAAATATTTATGGCAGCTCTGATCTATCTTTGGAAGTGTGTTAGGTCTGCAACGCTCATTATAAACCCTATTAAACAGCAGCTCCCCCTAGCACAGGGGTAGGTAACTCTGGTTTCAAGAACCAGATTTTTCAGGATATCCCAGCTTTGAAGACTGAGCCACTGATTGAGCCACCTGTGCTGAAGCAGGGGTATCCTGCAGACCTGTTGGTGGCCCTTGAGGACTGGAGTTGCACACCACTGCCCTAGCAGGTCTTCCCCCCTCTCCCTTTTTTTGTTTCCCAGGAGGGGAAGCAAGAACCAAACTGTATTATTTCCTGCCCCGGGAATCCCCTGTTTTCCTAGACACTTAGGCTAGGTCCCCAGTGCCTGCTGCAGCGCGTGCTGTGGCGTGAGCTGCAGGAACAAGAACCGCCCCATAATGGGGCCGGGCCCACTAGCTTCGTGTGCAATTTGCAGCCGCGTTGCACGACGGAATTTTCAGAAGACAAGAAAATTGTCTTTACAACTAGCGATAGCATCACGTGGGTCCGTGACAACCAATGATAGAGCAGAGTTTCTCAAGCCAATCATAGAGAAGGAAATAGCAGCCAATTAGAGCGCAGAAGAGGATGTAACGCCCTCTCGACGCATGGTCAGTCGCAGAGATTCATTGAGTGGTGAGACCGCAGATCGTGGCTTTCACACTTGCACGCACCGCTACCCCGCCAGGCGCGCGTGCAACAGTGAGTACCCACTCACAAGCAGGGGGTACCCCGAACTGAAAGTGACCCATCCAGGTAAAAAAAAAAAAGGCGGTGTTAAAAAAATAAATATGAACCGTGAGAACAGCTATTACATAGTTACATGTAGTTATAGAGTTAAAAGTAGATGAGGTCGAAAAAAGACATGTGGCCGTCAAGATCAACCTATGTTAAATTTAGACGACAGATACTTTATCCTGTATCCGTACTTCCAGTATATTGATCCAAAGGAAGGCAAACAAAAAACCCCAGTGAGATATCATCCAATGATATCTTATAAGGGGAAAAATAAATTCCTTCCTGACTCCATGAATTGTTAATCACATTACTCCCTGGATCAACATCCTTCCCATGTTTACTTATTCGGTATATCCCTGTATACCTTTCCTTTCTAAAAAGAAGTTCAATCTTTTTTTGAACAAATCTACTGTATCTGCCATCACAGTCTCCATGAGTAATGAATTCCACATAGTAACTGCCCTTACTGTAAAGAACCCTTTCCTTTGTTTCTGGTGAAATCTTTCTCCTGCCCATGGGATGAATAATTATTTTGAAAGCTCCTTGTACTGTCCCCGAATATATTTGTATATACTGTAGTTATCATATCCCCTCTTGGATGCCTCTTTTCTAATGTAAACAAATCTAATCCCTCTGGCCTCTCATAAATCAGATTATTCACCCATTTATTAATGTGGTGGCTCTTCTCTGCACTCTCTCTAGTTCCAGATTCTCTTTTCTAAGGAGTGGTGCCCAAAATTGTGCTCCATATTCAAGGTGTGGTCTTACTAATGCTTTGTAAAGGGGCATAATTATGTTTACTTCCCTTCCATCCATTGCCTGTTTAATGCAAGATGAGATCTTGTTTGCCTTTGCAGCTACTGCATGACTTTGGGCACTATTGCTAAGCCTGCTGTCTACAAGAACTCCTAAATCCTTCTCCATCAAGGATTCCCTCAATGTATCCCCATTTAATTTGTAAGTCGCCTGTTTATTCTTGTTTCCTAAATGTATAACCTTACATTTATCTGTAATAAAACTCATCTGCGATTTACCTGCACAAGTTTCTAGTCTTTCCAAGTCCTTCTGTAGACAAATTACATCCTGCTCTGATTCTACTACAGTACTTTACACAATTTAGTATCATCAGCAAAGATGGAGACTTTGCTCTCTATGCCACCCTCAAGGTAATAAATAAACAAGTTAAAAAGCAGGGGTCCCAGTACCGATCCGTGAGGTACTCCACTCACAATTTTAGCCCAACCGGAAAAAGTTCCATTTATAACAACCCTCTGTTGTCTGTCCTTCAACCAGTTTTCAATCCAGGCGCAAATATTTTTACTGAGTCCAATTTGATTTATTTTGTACACCATCCTTGTGTGGAACCGTATCAAAAGCCTTTGCAAAATCTAAGTAGACAACATCAACTGCATTACCCTGGTCTAAATTCGTACTTACCTCTTCAAATAAACAAATAAGGTTAGTTTGGCATGATCTATCATTCATATATCCATGCTGACTATTACTAATAATTTTGTTTTCCATTAGGTATTCCTGAATATTATCCCGTATTAAACCTTCAAGTAGCTTCCCCACTATTGATGTCAGGCTTCCAGATCTGTAATTCCCCGGTTGTGATCTAGCTCCCTGTTTAACTCCTCTGCTGAGATGGGTGTGCATGGCTGTGTACACATTGCTCTACATAGAGCAGGGGTAGCCAACTCCAGTCATCAAGAGCCATGAACAGGTCAGGTTTTCAGGATATCCCTGCTTCAGCACAGGTGGCTCAATCAGTGGCTCAGTCAAAGACTGAGCCTCTCATTGAGCTACCTGTGCTGAAGCAGGGCTATTCTGAAAACCTGACCTGTTGGTGGCTCTTGAGGGCTAGAGTTGGTTACCCCTGATCTAGAGCAATAGATGAAACTCCTAGCACAACATGTATATTAAGACTGCGTCCATGCTCATGGGGTGCGCGCGCGTGCTGCGCGATGTATTCCATTGGGCCAATAGGAAAGTCTATGCTGCGTGCACATGAGCGTCAGCAAGAGCGCTGCATGCGGAGACAAACGTTTCTGTCTTCGCCGTGTGATGGCCAGGTCACGTGAGCCATTCACCCAATGATGGTGAACCAGCTCCGTGACGTCACGGCCAAGCCCCTTGCAACAAACCTAGCTACAGGCAGGAATCGCCTCTGCTGCAAGCAAGCGCAACGTTGTGGCGCTACATCTCGCGCTCGCGAGCAGGAAGCATGGATGCGGCCTTCAGGAGCAGCAGCACATGGGGGCTTACAGCTATATAACTCCGTCAGGGCTCTGATAATGTGTCTATCAAAGGCCAGAGGTCCCAATGAATGTGATTGAAGAGCATGCTCAGTACATATATTTCCTCTAACAATCTAATGACCTGGGCGGGATATGTCAAAGACCTCTCTATAGAGCTGCATTTCTCAGTGTCAAGTCCAACTCACGAAATGTGGGACAGGAAGACGGGGATTCCTCCATGGTCTGTGACCTTGAAAATTCAGCTGACTGCTTTGTTTTGTAAAGAAGTAGCACTATCCATCAATGCTGTGGCATTGTGTTCTCTGTCCTCTGGAGTGTAAAATAGAGCCCCGGGCCAAACGTGAAGTGCAGAAGGAATAACGAGCGGAGGAGAAAGTTCACATTGTCAAGTGACCGTCGTTACCTTGTCATATGGTTTCTGGGGGAAAAAAACAGCAAATGTTAGCTCTTTATAAACAATTATTACATATGTCTATATAGAAAATACACGTTTTCATTTAAAACAAAAGAATAATTCCCCCCCCACCCCCAAAAATCATAACAAATAAAAGATGATCAGACAAAATATCAGTACCGCCACCGTTTCAGCAAAAGACACAGAAAATATTAGTACTGCCATTAATACGTCTTTTCAATCATCCTTGTAAAGAATACAAATAAAGCATTTGATATGAGTTGTGAAACCAGTGGGGTTGCGGTATGAACACAAACGGCCTTGCTTAAGACTGATTTGAAAAGGATAAAAAGAAAGTATAGGAGTTTAGAATGAATATAGAAAGCATATAAAGACTTTTACGCAGTAACACAAAAATGTGCATTCTGAGCACCGAGGCTTTCAAAGCAAATTTATAGAAATCGTTTCTTTTTTTTCCTGGACGTTTTCTTGCAGACTATTCAGAGTGAATGCGGTATACTAAATTGTGCTTAATAATTCAGTAGCTTTCTGGGGGAAAAAGCATCAAGTTTTATGTGGTTTCTATTTCATTCCTTTGCAGGATCGACATTTTTAAGAAAGCTTCACTCCTTGAGCATGCGAGCCATTAAGGATTGATGGGAAGCACATGTCTGCTAACCTCTGGCCTTGGCCTTATAATGATATTTTGTGCTATTTAAGGTAACAAGCTTGGAAAACCAAAAGTGCAGAATGTATGTTAAGGAGCAGTATTATACACATGAGTCACAACCGTGATGGGGCAGAAAGAAACAAGTATATTTTCTCCTTATGACGTACAGTATAATAATTATTATATAGGCTGCTGATCTGGTGAGAAATCAGATTTGATGAAGCAAAAACACCCCCATTGAAACTATTGAATTTATTTGTTTGTAATGCTTTTTTCTTATTTTCCTCAGGCCTCTTCTCTCTAAATAAAATCTGGTCAGATACTTATTGGGTAACGCTCTTATCTATTTACTGGGTAACGCTCTTATCTATTTACGGATTGGCTGGGATCAGAATTATCTTTACGAACATAGAACAAGAAATAACTTTGGCGTTGGCAAGTCACGTAAAGACACAAAAACAGTCTTAGTCTGAAAGGTATTTGGTAAAGATACGAAAAGACTTCAAATCATTTTGTTACCATGGAAACAATGAAAGTTAAGAATTCTATTTGAATATTCTCACTGTATTTTGTGTCTGATTTTCCTTAGGTGTCAAATACCGGTCTGAGACCGGGTTACAGAAGCACACTAATTTCAAGCTGCAAAAAAATGTCTCTTTTGTTGTTTTTGACACAGAAAGGGACAGTGCTAGCCGCACAGAAGGTTATAGTATGTACTAAATAATAATAGACAAATGCCCAACGCTACATCCAATGCAACAGAATACATTCTGCACCCTGTTTTGGGGTTCGTGAGTGTGCTGGGATATTGTGGGTGTACTAAATAATAATAATGTTTCCATGTGCCCTAAAGAAGTAGGAACTGTGTCTAAATCGACCGCCAAGTTGAACATGGCGTAAACCCTAAAAAGTGTAATATATATATATAATTAGTGCAGAATTAAGTTACTATGTATCAACCAAAAATGTTGGTTAAAAATTCATTTCCGACCACGAACTATGCGTCATATTGTATGGAGCTTTTATACATACAGCGCACATTTTATGAATGTTTGTACTTTTTAGCACTACAATTTATTCGCACAATAAAAATGTAAATCTGATCATAGTGTATAGGGCTCCCGGTCCTCAGTGATATTGCCTAATTATAACCCATACGGGGCTGCCAATGATACTGTTAAAGCACTGTGATGTGGAGGAGCTCTTCTTCATATTGAACAGGGGTGGCCAACTCCAGTCCTCAAGGGCTACCAAAAGGCCAGGTTTTCAGGATATCCCTGCTTCGACTGAGCCACCTGTGCTGAAGCAGGGATATCTCTAATACATGCCCTGTTTGTGGCTCTTGAGGACTTGAGTTGCCTCCCCCCCTGATAGAGGACATCACACTTTGAGATGGCTGGTTACGCCATGGGTTGCCACCACTCCGGGTTTGACCCGGAGACTACGGGTTTTGGGCACTTTCCACTTTTGGGCTACGGGTTCAGCTTCTTAATGTCCGGGTGGTGGCGTGCTGCAGCGGCGCCACCGGCATCCTCCTGCATCTCCATCTGCAACTCCAGTGAACATGGCTGCCACCTTCTACTGGAGGCCAACCCGGAGAATTTAAAAACAAATTCTCTCTGACCTGCAGCGGCGGCGTCACCGGCATCCTCCTGCATATCCAGTGAACATGGCTGCGCAGTGTCAAATTCCACCGCATTGCCATGACAACGGGACGCTACATGACATCGGGGCGCTACGCGGCGTCACGTCATGGCCACTTGCCGCGGCGTCACGTAGCGTCCTGTTGTCATGGCAACGCGGTGGAATTTGACACTGCGCAGCCATGTTCACTGGATATGCAGGAGGATGCCGGTGACGCCGCCGCTGCAGGTCAGAGAGAATTTGTTTTTAAATTCTCCGGGTTGGCCTCCAGTAGAAGGTGGCAGCCCTGGTTACGCCCCAACCACAAAGCCCATCATTGCGTAGTGCCGAGCGGCAAATGACCTTCAATTGTCATTAAATATTCAAATGCAAACAAGACAACATTCAGACACAGAAATGTTAGCGGCTAGCAGTGGGGCTTTGCTAGCAAATAAATGAAAGTATGTTGGAAACATGAGAATAAGTCATACATCATTGCTAACACTTACAAGACGTTTTATTTAAGACCACATTAGTAATGTCTTCACATGAGTTTGCTGCAATAATAATGTATTGACATAAATACTTTGCCGACCCCTCCGGGTGCAAAGAGATGAAAGCCACAAAGTACAAAGTACAGCACCCCCAGATTTAGCAATGGGGAAAAAAGGGGATTTTTTTCATTGCCCTTTGTTTTTGAAACCGCTTTCCAGGAGATTTGGACACGTTATTCCTTGTGGTGTCTGGATAAAACAGAATTGTGAATCCAATGATTTTGACGCCCTTGCGCGACTGGTGGAAAGCCTACACCCCAGATGACCTGGAACTAAAGCTGTTGCAGCTGGTTTCAGTTGAGACTTCCAACCAACCAGTCGCCTTTAATTGTACACTTTGCATGTAAGACACGTACGTTCCCAGAGTGTTGCAATCGCAGGTGCTTCCCATAATAACCGAAACAGAGCCGGTGTAAACCAGGGGTGGCCAACTCCAGTCCTCAAGCCCCCAATCCACCACCAACAGATCAGGTTTTCAGGATATACCTGCTTCAGCACAGTTGGCTCAATCAGTGGCTCAGTCAACAACTGTGGGGGTGTTTAGAGGCAGGTTGAGTCCAGTTAGGGTTCACTTCTGAGTTTTTGCTATATACTCAATCCATTATCCTACTATAGTAGGTCATAATTTCCCCCTATCTTTTGTGGGGTATTGAGAGTGCAATATGGGCTTTTTGAGATTCTGTATTTTCTATACATATTTCCCTTAGGTGCACCCTACCCCGGATATACATTTATACTTTATTTGTGTGTTTATGGGTGGGGCAAGTAGCTATTTGGGGTTTCGTTTTTTTTCCTTGCATGTTGTTTAAACCTAAACACTTATGTCAAATTCTTGTTCTGTCTTTGGGTTGGCGTTTTTATCTGTGTTTTGAGGATCATGTGTGACTCTTAGAGCTTCTCTGCGCCGTCACTTTTCAGACAGAACACCTGTTTATCTGGTCCAAAGAAGTTCATAAAAAGAAAAAAGCAGCCCTACCTGAACAAAAAAAGCCAGACATAATTAGCAATTTGCGGAGTTACTGCGTGCAGAGCGGGCTTGTGTGTTTTCATTCATTGTTTGTGCACATCTTAGTTTTTTTCCATAGGCCCAAAGTAAACATTTTTAAATATTTTTCTGATGACATAATTCATTAAAAATCCTTTACTTCTTATTTCTTCTGGGTTCTGCGAAGGTGGCCACGTATGTGAATTTTGTTTGAAGAGTTATATAACACATCCACCTATTCCCCTGCAGTATTATTTCCATTGCTCGTGGGTAAACGTGTATATTTTATTACATGTTCAATATACCTTCATAAGTGTGAGCAGCACATTAATGTAACACCGCTGTCTTCTCCTGTGATCTTATGCTTTGTCTCCTGTACAGAGAAGAGCAGCCCAGATGTTTTACTCCTGATTCAGTTGATTCCCATGGTTGACATCTACTTAAGGAATTGCTGTTGCCACAAATCGATATTTCCAGGAAGGTTTACAGCCTGGGACGCTCATAAATCTCTTCTTTATATCCCCTGCCATTCCTCAGCACGGCCCTTGTTCATATGCCGCTCTCTTATTATTTTTTATTTTACGTCTATGGCCTTTCCATCTCCCTCCCATTCTAACTTTTTGTCTCTACCTTAAATTTTCATTCCACTACTCCCACCAGTTGCAATATTTCTGGCAACATGGCATGGAAGAATAGCTAATAAGTACATGGCCTATCTTAACAGAGAAAGTAGGACTGTAGATCAAGTGAACCGTAATGGAACCTCCATGGAGACCACAATGATCTATGCAATCACATACCTCCCTTGAGACATTAAACATGAATTGCATGTACTAAACCCCCCAACCCCCCACATAACCCTGCCTGAAATGAGAGCACTGCAGTAGGAAACAGAACACACTGTGACTACGTACTTCCAATTATCTAAAGCTTCATTTACCTTAAAAGCAGGGATCCAGAAACAAGTGATATCCCTAAAATAACATGCATTATTCCAGCACGGCCCATTGTATAACAGTACTGACAGAACTATTGAAATGTATAGACACTTATTGTCATTGTACAAAGCATTATGTTGGTTTTTACGCATAGGTGAAGAATATTTATGTATATTACATTATGCCCGAGTTAACACCTTGAAACAACCTTGCTATAATTTATATGGGTAACTCACAAGGCTAAACATGTTATCTGTAGATCACAAATATCTGTATTACAATGGGATTCAATAACATACTGTAAGTTTGTGGGGTTTCATTATCAGAATGCAGATGCAGTGACCACTCATTGCCAAAATAGTGCCACTATTACTGCCTTTCTTGCGGTTGCCAAAACACAGTAATCTGTTTGTGGAGAGCCATGTATGTATTTTGTCTTTGAGTAAACACAAAGCCCCCGGAAGCTCAGAACCCAAACTCACCATACACCATATATATTTGTGCCCAAAAGGAGTACTACTGAGATTGTGACCTCATGTAACACAAAATACAAAAAGCCTCAGTGCTACCTCCAATATGGCAAAATATATAGTTAAATACTTATCTGTTTTTCTTTTCATTAGTTCAATTCTTTGGCCAAAGTATTTTTAGGTTGCAAACCATGTCACAGTATCCCCTCTTCTGCAAGTCCTAGCACTGCTCTACCCACAAAAGGCTCTCATAACCCAAGGATAGCTGTGTATGTATTGTCTTTGAGTGTATGTCTGCTCTGTCTGTCTTTCTCTGCCCCTACGCTCTGTGTCTCTTTTTCTCTGCCCTGTCTCTTTCTTTGCCCCTTGTTCCTCCTTACTCCCTTCCCTTGCGTAGCTGTAAGGGGACAAAAGGCCTCAAGAAGGCTTGTTTGCAAAGCGTTCCCTTCCGAATCGAAAACGAGGCACGCAGATGAAGCCGTGGTTTGGATAGTTCAGGGGAAGCTCGGATTAGCGAAATTCAAACTCTCCCATCTCCATCATGGTCCCAAACCTCCTTTAGCACTTTTCTGTTATGCAGAAATAATAAAAAGGAAAACAATATGTTGAAGGATTTTTTTATTTTTTTTTAAACAGACATCTCGGTGAATTTTGAAAGATTATCTATATAATTGAGCCCTAACTACTTTGTGTTGTACGTCAATAGGTTAAAACAGATTTTGTAACCCAAGTGTAGCTACAGTGGGAAATATCAGGCATCTGTGATCTGCATCAGCCCCCCATAATGCTAATATGTTTATACAGAATCACTTTCTTCTGCCTTCATGCTCACAACCTGGTCACATTACTCCATAGAACAGCTGGCTGGAGCTGTCAGGCTGCTAGCCTGGATGAATGGACACAGAGCATTAGCTTCATGTTATGGATACCTAATACTGCCTCTCTACTTGTTGTTTGGCCCTCGAAACATATGGATAAAACATGATGCATTGAAACCCTTCGACCGTTCAGTGCCGGAGCGGGTTGCACTTTCTTGCATATCACTCTATTGCAAGTCTCTTCATCACGGAATGAGTTAAATAATGGTGAAACCATGATCTCTTCCTGTTGTCGCATTATTTACAAAGGCTGATGCATTGTATGGGTATTTCGTCGGCATCCCATTAATTCGTTACTCCCTCTGCTCGGTAAACCAAGTGCGCTTAGCATAGAACACTACAAATACAATACAAAGATAGCCTTGCCCAGTAACACATTTTCTGTTGTATTTACTTCCCGTTTGCGTATTATAAGCTCTTGTTGCTTATTATCATATATGGCAATCATTGTAAAATATCCTAACGGTAATACATACAAAAGGTAAGGAGACGCCAGGTTTACAGACGCAGTGAACCCAACCTGGGGGGGCTGCCTCCCGCAGGGGCACTGTAACAGGAACTTATCCCTGTTTAAATAAAGCAGCCTCAGAGCTTTGTGAATCCAGCAGAGATAGTTAATTGCAGCCACTCACTTAACTGGACTAATGAGAGCTCTGTAAAAAGGCTGATGTGAGAAACAGGAGGGAGATTCCTTTGCTCACATTTGGGCTGACAGGAAGAGGGCAGAGAAGCCTGCACACAGACACTGTCTTGGACACAAAGGCTGTTCTGAGATCAAGACATCCAGACACACAGAGAGCTATATTTCCTGGACACAGAGGACCCAGGCACCTGCCAGAGACTGACATGGAGGGGCACCTGTTTAAGATACCGCCTGAGACATTGGGGTGATAGGCTGGTAATGGGAATATCCCTCCAGTCCTGCAGATAGGGCCTGGGGAAGTAAGTTAGCCCTTACAAAGGGATAGGGGTTTGTTATTTTGTTGTTTTTGTATTTTTTGCCTGGATAAAGGAACAGGCTCAATAAAGCCAAGATATAATTTCACCCAAATTGGTCTCCATTATATGTACCTCTGCACACATCTGTTACAGGCACCCAGATACTGCCCGTGTGTATAATTGTATGTATATAGCACCAATAGGGTACACAATGCTTTACAAAAAATACATAAAATAAAGCACAAGCAGTTTGGATAAGAGCAGTATGTAAATGGCAACATAAGGCAAATAGTCTGTGGCCCAAAGAGCTTACACTCTAGGTGGCTTATTGGGAAACGTACAGACCCGGGAGTAAAAGTGTATTTATTAACAGTGCAGTCAGGGAGGTGAAATGCATCTGGAGTTAGTAGTACAGTATAAGCATAGATAATTCAATGAGATGCTTCAAGGTCACTTGAAAAGGGGGGGACTCTGTGAATAAGGTTTGGGAAACACTGGTTGAAGGTGGTGATAATACATTTTTGAGACACCCTGATGACTTGGAACCATTTGCTCACCTTGACTTATTTGTGACTACTAATGATGACCAGACCACTTCTGAAACCACATGTGGTGAGAGTTGACAAAACATTGTCAGGAAGCTCTTTGAAGAGATCCAGTGTGGTGACCAGTTCTTCTGTTATCTGTATCTTGTACATCTCCTCTACCACCAGGCCTGTACTGAACTCAGTTATATATACTGTACGATAAGACAGGTTGTCCCTAAAGTCAAGACTTATTCCCTGCAGATATAGGACAGTCCCTCTAGGTTTTGGACTGTTGGGAAACTTGGTTCTAGGAGGGACAAAGGAAAGTCCCTATAGTTCATGGGTAACCAATTCCAGTCCTCAAGGACCACCAATAGCAACAGACCAGCTTTTCCAGATATCCCTGCTTCAGCACAGGTGGCTCAGTCATAATGACTGAGCCACTGATTGAGTCCCGTTTGCTGAAGCAGGGATATCCTGAAAACCTGACCTGTTGGTGGCCCTTGACGACTGGAGTGGGCCACCCCTGCTCTAATTCTTTTACTCGGACACATGAGACATGGGACCAGGCCCATATGCTAACACTGTGCATGAGAACTCAATCTCATCAGAGTGCAAGACACCGTACCCCAATGCATGAAGCCAACACAAAATATGGCAGACTTAACAAGCCCGGGTATATTTGCTTCTGCAATAACAGAAAACAAATCTCGGTCTCGCTGGTGATTGTTGTTTTAACAGTCGGCTGTCATCGTGTGTTTTGGCTACTTTCCAAAGGGAAGCTGTTTTTTTGTTTTTCTTGCAGAAAACACTGGCACAATGAATAGCCGCTGCTGTGTAATCACTTCTCAGCATCTTAGAGAAGACACTTAGGAAAAAAAACGAAACACTGGGTGAAAGCCACGGCTAATAAACCGTGCAGCCCCATATATTACAGCAGTAACAAAAAAAGTATTCTGCTATTTAACACCATTTATACTGTTTCTAGTCATTTCTGTAACAAAGGAAGAGTTAAAACATTGATCAACTAAGTGGGATTGTACATCGGGGAGCCCCCTAAACACTAAGGAAAATATAAGTTACCCCAAGAAGTGTGGTATAAAAATATGCGCACATTTACAAAAATATAAGCGCCACCAATTCTTGCAGGATCCATTATACCAGGGGTGGCCAACGCCAGTCCTTAAGGGCCACCAACAGGTCAGGTTTTCTGGATATCCCTGCTTCAGAATAACATAGGAGGTAGTTATCACAGCTCAACCTTAATATTCAACAGTATATTTGAAAAAATGGCGGTGCATGGGGAATGAAAGATATATTTTAGAAATGACCAAGAGTGATCCCAAAAAGGATACCCACTGATTTGCACGCAGCCTAAATTACCATAAACAGTATTTGAAGGGACAATTTAGTCCCAACATCCATATAATGCAGAAACCAGGAGGTTAAAAATGCAAAAATAATAAAATTTTATTAATCAATGCTAACTCTTCTAGATGAAAAAATATATTTATATTGATTAATCAAAATAAATATATTTTTTCATCTAGAAGAGTTAGCATTGATTAATAAAATGTTATTATTTTTGCATTGTTAACCTCCTGGTTTCTGCATTATATGGATGCTGGGACTAAATTGTCCCTTCAAATACTGTTTATGGTAATTTAGGCTGCGTGGAAATCAGTGGGTATCCTTTTTGGGATCACTCTTGGTCATTTCTAAAATGTCCCTGCTTCAGCACAGGTGGCTCTTCGACTGAGCCACTGATTGAGCCACCTGTGCTGAAGCAGGGATAGCCTGAAAACCTGACCTGTTGGTGGCCCTTAAGGACTGGAGTTGGCCGCCCCTGCACTAGACAATAGGAAGCCGCTACGTAATTAATTGGTTGCGGCTTCCTTTTGGCCGATACCAGTGGTCATATTTGTTTAACAAGAGGAGAACTGACAACAAAAAAGGTAATTATCTCAGGAAGCAGGGGTCTCAGGAGCTGAGATTAGCACGGTTCAGCACCACAGGACCCCCTGATTCCAATTGTGTATAAAAAAAATAAAATCCCATTTTGACAGGATTGCTGCTTTTAGCATTTCTAACCACAAGCAAAAGCCTGGCTAATATCAGTATCGAAATCTCCAAGATATCAATAAAGATACTCAATAAAGCCAGGTGGCTTCTCCAAAAATACTGGGCACAATGGTGAAAGGTGTGATGCACTACACGCACACACACAGCTCCATGCTGTTTCCTCTTCTCCTTCGCACCACCCCCAGGGCTCCTGCCAGCTTGTCCTGATTGGCTGCATTACCCAGCAGCAGCCAGTCAGGAAGAATGAAGCTGCCCAGCCCCCGAGCAACAGCCCTGCTTTCTCTTTCTCAGGGAAATCCCGCTGCCCCCCGAAGCCGGTCAGGTCACTATGTCCAGAGAGGTAACACCGGACACATACAGTATTACCTCTACTTCTTTACTGGGGCAGTGTCCAAATCCAGGCCAGTCCGGTTCAATACTGGACACCTGGCAACCTGAGGATGATCATTTTTAAAGCGATGTATTATTGTTAATAAACAATCTAGGGTAATGTACAGTATTTGCTTTTTAACCTGATTTTGATATAGTGTAATTTAGATTCTAAACTCTTCCCAACTCTTGTCTCTCTGCTGAAGGTGCTGTCATTTTATTCCACATTGCATAGTGGGGTTTTTGTGTTTTGTTTTTTTTTTAGTAGGGAAAAAAAAAACTTTCTGGAAACCTAAGCGCTGAAAAAGGAATTATTTACTGTAGTATAGAAATATATTAAGCTACAGATACATGTGATGGAAAGGCCATGTATTCCCTCTCTGTTCATATTCCTGTTCCATTCCTAATCATTTTATTATCACTATATGGAATTTCTTGCCGTTCTCTAAAAAAAGGTGCCGGAAAGTGATTCTCCGACAGATTTAACCCCCATTCTGCTGTAAAACACTATTTACATGGCTAGTAGTACCACACGAGCCGAAAATATGCATAATACAGTTGTTATTTTTCAGCACAGAAAGGGCACAGTTTCCTACTTCCCTTTAAACCACAGGTCTAAATTAAACCTTCAACAACTTCTTTGTTAAATATTGCTCTTTGGATACTCATGAATAATGCCATTAGTAGAAATCTGGGCTTATAATGTGGGCGCTGGGAATCTGTAGCTGGCGTTGCAAGGTGCTCCCTGGTTGTAATGAATAATAAAAAAAAAACAACATCACCGCAATGACCTTGCTAATTAACATATTTAATTCATTGACATTGCTGCAGAATACCAACATTTTGGTCACCGAGACCCCTCTTATCCATCATTCCCCAGCATGGCCTCTGAGGAGGCAGCATTGGTTTGTTGTGGGAATGACACAATTAATTAAATAAGGCAATTAGCAAGAACATTGTGAATTTTTTTTTTTTTTTAACTTCTCTCAGCTTGACAAATTATTCCAATTTCTCACCGTAGGATGTCTATAGCACAACAGGACTGATTTACATTAGTGTTATATATTTTTTTTTTAGGTTTCATTATGTACCACGCATATAAAGTATTTTATATTCATAAGCAAAGAGGCCTTACCGCTGAAAATCGACATTCCTCACTGTACAGAAGCACTGAATATGTAATCTACGCTATATATCTCTTACCAAATATATGCAATGAGCTTATAATGTGTGTGTGTACATATATAATACATATATTTAATAAGGAGCAGTAGTCGTATAAGCCAGGGGTGCTCAACTCCAGTCCTCAAGCCGCCCCCCCCCCCCCCCCCACCCCAACAGGTCAGGTTTTCAGGATCCCAGCTTCAGCACAGGTGGCTCAATCAGAGGCTCAGTCGAAGGCTGAGCCTCTGATTGAGCCACCTGTGCTGAAGCAGGGACTGATTGAGCTGCCTGTGCGGAAGCAGGAATATCCTGAAAACCTGACCCATTGGGGGGGACCTTGAAGGCCAGAGTTGAGCACCCCTGGTATACGCCATAGTAATAGACAACAGTAAAATCCTCAGTTGAAGAGTCCTTGCTGGGAAGGAGTTAGAAGACAATGGTGATGTATGCATCAGCTGTAATCATCGGAGGCTTCCAGTAACGGGGGTCGGTGTCCTTAGTTGGGAGAAACGTTTGGTGATATTTTCAGATTGCTTTGAGGGGCGGTAACATGATATTCTGCTCTGTGACGACACATTAGCCATTTTCTCGGTTTAAAAGCCTTCGGAGACGGCAGGTTGAAGAAGGTACATCCAGATGAAAGAGCTTCTTCGTGTTGCCGCAGGTTCATTCAGGCTGAATAACGTACCTCCTGCTTTAACCAGTGTCCGCAAACGTTAGAAAGTTACCGGGCAGGGTTCAACTACGCAGAGCTGCATTCTCAAATTGTGCACATACAATAACTTTATCACGAGGACTTGCTCACCAATCATTGCGTTACAGCAGATCTCTTATGGTTTTTGTGCCCTTCGCACTGAACAAAAACACAGCATCACAGAACAAAGCATTTATCTATCGTACTGGAACACAGTTATTTGGCGTTATCCCCCCCCCCCCCTCTTTTTCATTTGTGTTTGTTTCAGTTGCACTGCATTACCATCTGCTTGAGTACATACTGCAGCAATTACTGTTTCATTTTAGCAGGGCTAATTAAAAAAAATAAAAATCTAACCATGACATTGTTTGTGGAAACCCGCGCTGGTGTAATTGTCAAGAAAAGGACATGTTTAGGGGCTTTAAATTCAAGCCCATGTGCACTCAGAAATGTAGCATAGCCATGTTACCCAAGGCTCTCTAATTGTTAGAGTTACAAGATAGATCAGGCACAGAAGAGCCAAAAGAACATTTCAGAAAAGCCCCTAATTGCAGCGCACTCATAATCACCCGCAGAAATGACGAAGAACGGCACTGAGCACATGGATGATGTTATCCAAGACAAGGTATGTATGGAACTAGGAAGGTAGAGGCTGAGGTGCGACCTCTTGTCCAAGTTTGGAAGGACATGGAAATAATGTAAATCCACAGAGAGCGAAGTGAAACAAGGATATAGCTAAATAGTGCAAAATCACCACACACCAAGGTGAATAATGTGTGATTTAAAGTGAATGGGACAAGGTCCCGGAGTGACAGATAATGTCCCAAACAGCAATGATACAAGTGCTAAGTAATGGAGTGTGGAGAGTATGCCATGCAGACTAAATAGAATGTGAAACAAGATGAGATCAGGAAGATCAGGAAGATCCAGTGAGGGAAGTGAGAAAAGAAAACGTAAACAGCCATAAAGGGATTGAGTCAAGTCTAACTCCCGAAATAATGCCTGCCTATAATAGTCAGAACAGGCTGCGGAATAAATTCTAGGAGTAACTAGAGAAGTAAACTGTAAATAATTAACACCAACAATACAGGAAACAAAACATAAGTATAACCTTTATTAAATATATAATCCTCTACTAAACACTACTGTACAGTCGAAAAAAAAACACTTAAAAAAAAAACAAAAAAAAAAACCGGAGTGGTGAATACCTACCTAATCTAAAAATGCCTACCTAATCTAAAGATGCCTACATAATCTAAAGATGCCTACCTAATCTAAAGATGCCTACATAATCTAAAGATGCCTACCTAATCTAAAGATGCCTACCTAATCTAAAAATGCCTACCTAATCTAAAGCCTGCCTCTATTAGTCCAAACGGGCACTAATCTTTCAAATGGAGAAATCAGGTAGTAGAACTGAACTAGTTCAAAGGCAGCAGTGAAGTCCTAAGGATAGGGTTAATAATATACGGCTCAGATGGACCATACGCAGTCCAGAAATCGGTAATAATAATGAGCTGTTATAGGACGTGCAGAAATATATAGTTGATCCCTAATGTCCCCAGTAGCATGATGGTGGTACCTGATGGGACACAATCATATCACACATGATAATAAGAGTATTAGTATAATAGTCCTGAGATCATGTAGAATATGCAGTAATACCATGTGTGCTATAATTTATCTCTAACGTCCCCGGTGACATAATAATGGTACAGATAGGGTACAGTAGTAATCCCAAATGTTAATGAGAGTGTAGTATAGCTCCTCAATAAGGGACATATAAATTGATAGTGTGACTGTGACAGGGCCTTAACCCCCGTCTAAAAGGGCTTAAATAGAAAGCCTGTATTGGTCTGAGGAGTCCAGCAGGGAACTGGTTAATTGCAGCTACAGAAAATTAGCCAGAGTCCACCTGGCCCAGACATGTAGAAAAGACTCCTGCTTGAACTGCAGGGGATCTCTTGAGCACAGAGGAACTGTGTTGCCAGCAAGATATTAAAAAAACAGACCCTCTACAAAGAGGGCGCATTGGACCTTGGAATGCGCCTGAGGGTGCCCCCTTACAGACATAACCCACAGACTGACATAAAGAGCCCCCAGTTTACAGGTCCCTCTTTGGGGTCATAGGGTGGAAAGCGGCCTTTCCTCCCAACCATAGTTTATTTTCCCCAAATATGTCTCCCTGGTTCTACCTCTGCACATGTCCCTTACAGTGACCAATCCGGATCAGAGGTGGCATATCTCGGCCTCAGTGTGTCCAGCAAAGATTTAAAATAACCATAGAATAACTTATCTTATTCCGCTTCCAAGCCTGTGGTATATACGTGAGCCAGCTCCAATGCATCCACGCTGCCAGCCGCTTACACCCAGTCCTTCCTCGTAGCCAGCGTCACACCCATCCAACATACATTTCGCGCGTCTGTGCTTCTCCGAGGGAGGAGTCTCATCAGTTCAGAGGCTTGCCTTAAAGTAGTCTCGGCAATTCACCGGGGGGCGTCTCCAAAAAGGGGCTACATTAACCCTCACAGCACTACGGCGGCACTGCATTATGGGTTTACTAAAAGATAGGCCCAGGGTTGAAGGAGTGGAGGTAATGCGCTCACTTTTGCTTGCAGTGTGGCATTACATCATTGTAATAGTCTGTGTCAAATAATGAATTAATAATAATGCAATTCTCATAGGATTTTTTTTTTTTTTTTTTTATAGGCAAGAGTAATTTGATATTTGTCAGATAAAATAAAAAGTACATCATTCATCATTCTTGGAATGCAGTATAGTGCATCGCACTTACCACTAGGACCGGCAGAATCATGTAGAGGGCGTGTCTGGATACCCGTAGTTCGGTCATTTGCCACAACAATGATCTGAAGATATTCATGTAAATAAAGGGTGGTCACACAGCACATCTTCAATTACAAGCAAATGACCTTTAGTGAAGTATAATCATCAGCATACAGAAGCTATTACAAATGCCTCACTGCAGCAAAATAGTTCTGAGACTTTCAACATCGTCTCAGGCCTACACTTCGGCAGTCATGCTGGAAAAAGTAGTAGTGTTTCCGGGTATGAGACACGGCATTTTGGCGTGGCTTTTTGTCTGGCCTTTTTGGGGGACATGCACCTTAGGGTAATAGTGAGTGCATCTAAGAAGGGTGTTGGGGGGTTGCAGAACGATGATGTGTTATGGGGGACCGGGTATGTGCGGTTTAGGATTAGGAGGTCAAAGATGGACCAGTTTCATTCCCGGCTTGGGCGGCCTGAATGGGAGTGTCCCTCCTTATGGTATGTTTTGTGCCATGCGGCCTGTGCAGCAAGTGGCGATGTGGGCACGAGCTGAGGGTTAATGTTAATGGAGCAATTTGGCTGGGTCCCAGGTAGGGATAATTGTTGTATTTCTTATGTTGTGTTTTTCATCCCAACAAGTTGTTTGGTGTGGTTATTTGGGACTCAGGGGAAGTGACCTGTTCGAGGCATGGGTAAGTCATGAAAAGCATAATTTATTTCGAACGAGTCTGGTCTATAGGTGGAAACTCATCTTCTTCCTCAGGCCAAGACCAAACTCCCTCAGTGCCAAAGCAAATTTCCTCCTTGATTGCCGATAGTTTGACTCCATATACACTTTAATGAGAAAGTCCCATATTGTGGTGCTTTGTTAAAGATCACATGAATATGATAGAGGTTTGTTTGAACTCCACCTTGAGGCTGCAGAGCTGAAATTATTGCATGGTCCTTGCTGGGTATTTGATAAGGATTATGAAATGTGGATCTAAATTTAAAACATTATCATTGAAAGATAACAATACAAATATACTGTGACAAGCGCTATACCTAATATAATACAGTGCAGTGCACAAAAACTAAGCAGCCTGGTAATCTACTGGGGAATATCTCAAAATAAACCTCAAAACATAACATAAAAATACAAATGTAGATACGGAACCTGGCACATGTGTAAAAAAGTGTATACAGTCCAATAAAGGATATGGTGATAATTGTCCTAATTCTTGCAAGCTTGATTGGTCGGCCGATGAGAAATGGACTCAAAATCACAGTTCACAAAGCAAAACAGTCCTCTTCACAGTGTATTGTTACCCTGTAGATGTAAGACATGAAACAGAAAGAAAGGACATTGCGCAGTATTGTTTCACAGCCAATTGTACCCTTATTTTCTGAACTCAATAAATTGAGTGGTATTTAATATCAAATATTATGTGGTATTTTTATGTATTTTCTATGCATGTGATTTCATGTATTCCCAATTGAATCGTGGGTCATTTCAGAAGTGATTACTTTTAACCCCGCTGGTTGTAGTTATCAGGATAGTTGAATCACTCTGCTACTATTAGTCCCAGGTGGTCCCTTCATATAAGGGGTTAACTTGCAACTATAAATTAGACACGGGATTGATGAGGCTCCACAATCCCCTGACGAAGTGACGTTCCCCGTCACGAAACGCGTAGGGAGGAGCCTAAGAGGTACTGGCCTAGACACTCCAGCTGCCAGTCAAGAACGGAGACGGTGACGTCATCCAATCCGCACGGGAACCACGCGAGGTACACGCGACACCGGGAAGGACATTCAGAGACTGAACGCGGCTGCTGGGCGTGCTGGGTCGGGCACTTCTTTATTGATTTTACACTCACCTTCTTTTGTGAGTATTTTATTGTTTTAGGTAGGCGTCATTAAAGTTTTTTATTATTGCGCAATCCTCTGTCCCTCTTTCATCCCTCACCGGAGAATAAGTTGCAGGAATCCTAAGACAGACCCAGGAGACATCTTTCCTGAGAGGGAGACCTTTCCTATATCCACGGAAGCCGAGGACACCACGAGGGGTTCGTGCCATACCGAAGGCTCCTGGGACCCGGAAAGCTCCAAGCACAGTTTCTCTCCCCTGTATGCGACCTACCTACTTCTAGTAAGTAGGCAATTTATTGAGTTCAGAAAATAAGGGTACAATTGGCTGTGAAACAATACTGCGCAATGTCCTTTCTTTCTGTTTCATGTCTCACATCTACAGGGTAATAATACACTGTGAAGAGGACTGTTTTGCTTTGTGAACTGTGATTTTGAGTCCATTTCTCATCGGCCGACCAATCAAGCTTGCAAGAATTAGGACAATTATCACCATATCCTTTATTGGACTGTATACACTTTATTATCATTGAAAGAAATAAACTAGTTATTAAACACAAGAATTTGTAAGCTCTGTGGGTCAGTAACTCTCTAATACCTGTTGTTTAATGCACTTTTATAATCTCCCTGTACTGTCTGTATTATAATTCAGCAAAGCACTGTGTTCATTTATACAAATAAACATATATAGCACATACATGTGAAGTATGTGTATCTTCCAGTTCTGAACTTCTGCTTCACATGGGGACCGTCCTACTTCTGTTGCTTGAGATTCTAGCCACAGTAATCTGTAGCACCAACAACAGGAGTTTGATTAATTGTGTTCTGTGTCTATGTACAACTTTTATATTATCACATTCTCCAAGGTCACAGACTATCAGATTGTATTGTATGTCTTTATTTATATATATATATAAATATATATATATATCAGATCTTGGAACGGGGCGGAATAAATGTTCTTCTGTCAAAGCATTTCCGCAATGTCAAGCAAACCGGAAAGAGGATTCCTTTTCCTGGCTTCAAAATGTCACATGGGAAATGCCGCAGCAAATTCATCCCTTAGAAAAGAATATTGTTTTGCTTTGCGGATAAGCTTATCGCTGTAACCCCAACGTCTGTTGAGCAGTCAAATATAGCTTTTCTGGATTTGCTTTTCCTTTCCGCAAGCGCTCTCTGCCTGTGCAGGACTTATACAGTCAGTACAACAAGAACGGTGCATGTGTTACAATATACGATTTTTATTAGTTCTTTGTTTGGTCTCTGCTGTCACACTGCCTGCCATCTGAAAATACCGCAGCAGGCTCAGCCCCATACAAAGTGTGAATACCGCATAGTAATTGGTTTGGAGAAGTATCAACAGGTGTGTATTCAAATATTGAGATGATTAGAATAAAGATTTGAAGAGTCGATATAAGAAAGCAGGGAATTCGCTCGGATTTAAGAGTTGAGGCATCCTCTGTTTTTCGCTGGCACCCCTCCCTGTGCTGCTCAACCTCTCAGAGCAGTGAAGGAATCGTTTCATTTCAAGTACCCCCCCCCCCCCCAAGAAGCCCATATGAGTTTAGCTTGCATGTTAGTCATTGCCCCCTCAGCATCTATATATATATTTTTTAGATCTCTAGCATCAAAGGTTACCATGGTAACCTCAGACTTTACTGGGATAGAGCAGGGGTTCTCAACTCCATCCTCAAGACCCCCCCTCAACAGGTCAGGTTTTAAGGACATCCCTGTTTCAGCACAGTTGGCTCAAACAGTGACTCGGTTTGAGCCACCTGTGCTGAAGCAGGGGTATCCTGAAAACCTGACCTGTTGGGGGTATCTTGAGGACTGGAGTTGAGCACCCCCGGGCTAGTGGCAAGAGACACTTACATTTACATGCCCCTTAGGCTGGACCTGGTACAGTACGCCAAAGATGCTGGTGCACGGGAATGGTGCACGGGCCGCTCCACAGGACAATGTTTCGCTGGGGAGAGGGATATGTGACAGAGTCACTGATTCAGTAAGCTGGAATGGAGGATGTGTGTACTTTCCAGCACTAAACCAGTTAACCTACAGTTGGAGATCTGCATACACCTGCAGCCTAATTAAGCAGGAGGCCTGAGAGACTGCAGGTTTAAAAAGCAGGAAGTTGGTTACAGAAGGTGAGCTTGTTTACACCTGCAGCCTAATTAAGCAGGAGGCCTGAGAGACTGCAGGTTTAAAAAGCAGGAAGTTGGTTACAGAAGGTGAGCTTGTTTTTCCACAGGAAGGTGGAGAGAACTCTCCCGGCTGGGAAGCCGTTGCTGTTGCTCTGGTCCCCCAGTCCTGCAAAGAGCTATGCTGCTGGGACCAGCTGAGACCCCAACCCAGGATAAAGATACAGATTGCTGTGAGGCTGGACACAGCTTGCTCCCCGGAACCGTGTTCCTGTTTGCTGTTGGAGCTGCATTACAGATAAGACTTTATTATTATGCTTATTGGTTATCCTTTGTGTAGCATATGTTTTGGGCATGACCAGATTAGCTGGCTGTCCTGTTAGTAAGGGCTCAAGAAGTGAGTTAGTTTCCCTAACGGGAACAGGCTTTAATTTCTAGAAAGTAGTTTTTAAAGGGACAGTGCACCCGTACTTTATTTTGGATGTGGCTAATAAACCACTATACAGTACCGACACACTTTATTGCTGTGTGGTCGGTACCGCAAGCCGGGAGATTTCCCGGCTTGCTAGTGGCCGCCCCTCGGCGTGCCGCGCGTCATAGACGCGCGGTCACGCGTCTTCGGGAGCGTGCGCCCCCTGCAAGGGCGTCCAGGGGCTCCCCGAGGGAGCCCTGGTGTCCCGCGATCGCGGGACAGCGGCAGGGGGTTCCGGGGGACCCGGCAGACCCGGCAGCGGTAGGGAGAGCGCCCCGATCGGAGGGCGCTCTTCCGCTGCTTCGGCGCGCGCCCGTCACACTCGGGCGCGCGCCAGGCTACTGCTGCGGCCAAGAACGGGCAAATGCTCGAATAAACTTGGCCGCAGCAGTAGTTGAACGTTTCCCATCGTGTCTAGCGTCTTACTGACCCCGCCGCGAGGCCGTCCTGCCACAGGTGGTGTCAGAAGTGGGATGCTACGCCTCTGGGGGTCAGTAGATGAAGATGTGTTGAGAAACTGAACTCAAGCGAAGAAAAAAAAATGATTTTTTGCTGAAGCATGGAAGTTACAGCTAGCAAACGCTGAGTGTAAATTTTGCCCCGTCGGGTATGAAAGGATTGCTGTGTAAAGCTAATGCCTTTTGCTGAAGTGAGTGAATTTGCAGCTAGTAAGTGCTGTGAAGTAAAGTTTGCCCTGTCTGGTAAAAAAGAAAGTGAAAATGGATTTTTGCAAAGAAGTTGCCCTAAGAAAAACCCAGAAGGTTCAAATATTGTAAAGCAAGAACAACTTACGTGTGTTGTGCAAAGTCTGCCTCGTCGGGTGTGGAAAAAAAACGGGGTTTTAAAATGTCCGCCATCATTTCTCAGTTTTGCAATGTACATAACCATACAAAATAGTGTCCCTTTAGGCCATATGATGATTATGATGACGACGCATATGTGGCCCCGAGAAGAGAGACGTACCCGCAGATGAAAGCTGCAAAAGTGACCAGTGTGTGTGTGCCCAGTACCACTGATGTCTCTGGAACTAATAAAACAAAGAGAAAGAAGAAAAATATTTTTCAAGTCACCGAGGAAGTGACCGAACCACTTGAGCCTGCGGTATCAGGACAACAGGCGTCAGCAAGCCACAGAGATGTGCTGCAGACCGGAGTGATGGGCAGAATTGTCACAGGAACTGTGGCAAAGGAAAAGGGGGAGCAAAGGGAAGCTGAATCCTTGATCCAGGTAAAACAGGCCTTAATTTCTGCACTCCAAACTGCCCACCGTGATTATGATGTCTTGCAGGAACAATTGAATAGGGAGCGAGAAGCGAATGCCGAGGTACAGAGGTGTATACTCCCAGTTATACTTGAGTATGAGGCGTTAAAGAAAACAGACTGTCTCTTACGGAGTGAGTTGGAGGAGCTGAAGACAAGTTTGGATAAGGCCAACACCGCAATTGCTAACATGGAATCAGAGAGAACAAGTCCTGACTGGAGACTGTGCTATCAGATGTCCCAGAGAGATGTGCAAAACTTCATCAAAGACTTAGAAGTTTCACACCAAGAAGCTAGCGCGCTCAAAACAGAGCTGGAGCTCTCACGCAGGAGGGCCACTGTCTAACTACAGAGCTGGTTAATTTGAAGAAAGCCAATGAGACGGTCCTAAGGGATATACAGACTGTGAAAATGGAGAATATAAACCTGAAAGAAGAGGTTTTAAACCTGACTGGTCAGGTCAGTGATGGGACTGAGAAGCTTCACCAAGCGCAGAAAGTGAAGACGCAATTGGCGCAAGAAAAAATAGAAGTACAGGCTGCTATGCAGAGAACATGCTGGAAAAAGAATGCCTCGCCCTGGAGCAGCTGAAGATCACGTTGAGCGCCACAAGAGCATCGCTGGAGGCGGAGCTTAGAAGCCAGATGACTCTGTGTGAGAGGGAACATGAGAAGGTCCAAAGACTGAAGCAAGAGCTGGAGAAGCAGAGAGGCAGTGCCATCCCAATGAGTCAGTATATCAAGGAGAAAGAGGCCTGGGAAACAGAAGCAGCAGCGATCCTAGCAACAAGAACTGCAGAGCTCAAAAAGATGAAGGAGGCGTTGATGCAAACCGAGAGTAAGCACCGGGAAGAGGTGAAGGCCCTGAGAGGGGACTGGCAGCATCAGATTGAAGAGTTGCAGATGCAGATGGCTGAGTGCGAGATGCAGCGCGCCAAGAGGGAGGAGGTGTCCGTCCGTCAGGTGGCCTGCCTGATGTTGCACCATGAAACCGAGATGGCTGATATCCACAAGCGGCTGGAATACACGACCAATGAGGGGGCCCGGCTACAGCTGGAGCTAGACAAGGTCCGGGAGGAGCACCAGCAGTTGCAGGTCCAGATAAAAGAAACATAGACTGATTTAAGCCTTGCTCTGAGTCTGCTACGAGACGTAGAATTGCGACTCAATTCTAACGAAGATGAACTACCAGCCGCACTGAGTGAAAGAAGAAAGGCAGAAGGACTTCTTCAAGACCTGAGGAAGGACCTGGAGTCTGAGCGTCCTGGCCGCAAGAGGGCGGAGAAACAAAAGTGTGACCTAGTCAAGGAGCTTGAGGCTCTGAATACTGAGCGGGATGCTACTTTGGACTCTACGGCTGCCCAGCAGGAGGTTTCCCAGATGAAGCTGGAGGAAAAGCTTACAAGCCCAAGACAGACATTTGGGTCACTGAAGCAGTCCAAGGAAAAGGTGGCGGTAGAGATAAAACAAGGGAGGCACTCCAGGAAGCATGACCTTGATACCGTTGCAGAACTACAGTCTACTTTCCACAAGGCACAGAATGCGAAGGCCAAATTGCGATGCACTAGCATAGTAAGAATCCAATCAAACTACAGTGCCCAGGGGACACAAAGTGGATTCCTTGCCATGAGGGCAGCCACTGTGAAGAGACAGCCGCGAATGAGACGGATGTGTGCCCGTGATCATAAGGGGAGAAAGACCACGCAGATGGTCCAGCAAATCTCCCAACAGAGTAAGTTAAAGAGTCAAGACAGAAAGGCCCAAGCCTATGAGTCTGCTGACCGTAAAAGAGAGGTACCATTGGGTGTACTTCGGGTTAATAGGAATCCCGACCAAGTTGAAGTACTGAAGATAAATGGTGTGGAACCCAACACTGAAGGTACACAGAGGAAAATAGGTCCAAAAGAGAAGGCCAAACAGTCACTGGCGAGTGTATGCAATGAGCTGACCGAGGTCAATGCTCTTCTACAGGATAAGGGAGACTCTGAGCACAAGAGGACAAGGACAACAATGCATCTTCAGGATTTGCAGATCAAGGTCACAGCGTGGCGTAGAGTCCTGGCAGAGAGAGCTAATAGACAGCAGGATGCTCAGGAGCCTTGTCAAGAGGAGACACAACAAAAGCGAAGCATCAAACTTAAACTGAAACTGGCACAAGACAAGGAGATAGGGAGGTACCAGTCTTCAGACCCAGGTGGCCTGGTAATTACCCCAAAAAGAAAATGCCTAAATTGGAAGGCAAGAAAAAAAAAGGGGGGAGGGAAGGGCCGACGTCAGACTTTTTCATCAAAGATGCTGGTGCACGGGAATGGTGCACGGGCCGCTCCACAGGACAATGTTTCGCTGGGGAGAGGGATATGTGACAGAGTCACTGACTCAGTAAGCTGGAATGGAGGATGTGTGTACTTTCCAGCACTATACCAGTTAACCTACAGTTGGAGATCTGCATACACCTGCAGCCTAATTAAGCAGGAGGCCTGAGAGACTGCAGGTTTAAAAAGCAGGAAGTTGGTTACAGAAGGTGAGCTTGTTTTTCCACAGGAAGGTGGAGAGAACTCTCCTGGCTGGGAAGCCGTTGCTGTTGCTCTGGTCCCCCAGTCCTGCGAGGAGCTATGCTGCTGGGACCAGCTGGGACCCCAACCCAGGATAAAGATCAAGATCGCTGCGAGGCTGGACACAGCCTGCTCCCCGGAACCGTGTTCCTGTTTGCTACTGGAGCTGCAACAGATAAGACTTTATTATTATGCTTATTGGTTATCCTTTGTGTAGCATATGTTTTGGGCATGACCAGATTAGCTGGCTGTCCTGTTAGTAAGGGCTCAAGAAGTGAGTTAGTTTCCCTAACGGGAACAGGCTTTAATTTCTAGAAAGTAGTTTTTAAAGGGACAGTGCACCCGTACTTTATTTTGGATGTGGCTAATAAACCACTATAGTTGAACGTTTCCCATCGTGTCTAACGTCTTACTGACCCCGCCGCGAGGCCATCCTGCCACAGTAGATATTAAAAATAAAAACCGCATTTGATAAGGGCAAGAAAATGAGATCAGGGTGGACTGCTTTTTTTAATGTCACTTGTTCCATTTATTGCTTTACACTTGGATGGGTCAAGTCTGCACTGGATGTAGTAGACGTTTGCATGCAGTGACCTGAACCCTGGGGTTTGGCGCCTGCGCCTTCCTTCTTTCTCCACCCTTGTTCCCACCAGTAGACTGTACAACCATCTGAAGCTTGGTTGACATTTACGCAGCCACTGATTTATATATCACTTTCTGACATAAGATCTGCTGACACGTTTACTCCGATAAATGCAACAAACTGGTAATAAATGTAACTTTGTTACGGTCTTGTCACAAACCCAGATGTTAGTGGACTAGGCCAGTGTTTTTTAACCTTATTTTTTTGTTAGGGCAGGGGTGTGCAAACTGGGGGGCGAGCTCCCGGAGATTTTTCTGGGGGGGCGCGATGGTTGCAGAGGCCCCGCGCTCTTCCTCAAAGCATTTAAATTAAATGCCGGGGGAGGTGTAAGGCCTCTGCAACTCAACTTACCGAGATTCAGAGGCTTGGTGTGACGCGGCGGGGTCATGTAACGTGACGTCCCATGACCCCGGCAAAAAAGGTAAGGGGGTGCAAGCACTGGGGGGAGCAGGCAGTGGGGAGCAGCTCCAAACGTTTGCTCACCACTGGGTTAAGGAACCCTATAATTATATTGTGAAATGCTGAGGAACCCCAACCCTCTCTAATAGTGTGTCTGAGATCAGATGCATTGTAAGGAACCCAACCCTCCCTAATAGCGCATCTGAGATCAGATGCATTGTAAGGAACCCCAACCCTCTCTCATAGTGACTTAGATCATATGCATTGTAAGGAACCCCAACCCTCTCTAATAGCGTGTCTGAGATCAGATGCATTGTAAGGAACCCCAACCCTCTCTCATAGTGACTTAGATCATATGCATTGTAAGGAACCCCAACCCTCTCTAATAGCCCGTCTGAGATCAGATGCATTGTAAGGAACCCCAACCCTCTAATAGCGCGTCTGAGATCAGATGCATTGTAAGGAACCCCAACCCTCTCTCATAGTGACTTAGATCAGATGCATTGTAAGGAGCCTCACCCCTCTCTAATAGCGCATCTAAGATCAGACGCAGTGTAAGGAACCCCAACCCTCTCTAATAGCGCGTTTCAGATCAGATGTATTGTAAGTGTAGCCCTCTTCCCTTCCTCCTCCCCCCCCCCCCCACTGGGAAATGTGCTACCACCAGCGTGTTCTGTGGCTGCTGTTCCATACCTGAGTGGTAAACAGGAGGCAGGAGATCTCCGTGATGTACTGGGGAGGACATCAGGACAGGCTCGGTGTCTCTTTATTTAGTGGTCAGCGCCTCCAGTCCAAGAGGATCCACATGGACACTTCTTTTCTCTATGCCATGGTTCAAGGACTACACCAGTTGTTGATATGACTGAGATTTATTGGCAGTATTGTAGGTACATTCACTGGATTACATATCACTGTACCCTAGCCTCAGCCACTTCTCTAATAGAAGAACTCCTCACTCCTTGGAGGTTAGACAAGAACTCCTTCACTCTCTGATGACTATCCCAGAACCCCTTACTCATACCGCGGCTTCATTTGATGCCACGTTGCCATGGCGATGCGTCACACCAACGTGTCTGAACCCCGGTAAGTTTGTTGCAGAGGCCTCACGCCATTCCCCCGCATTGAATTTTAATGCCTCGGGGAAGAGGGCGGAGCCTCTGCAAGCGCCTGCACCCCCCCCCAAAATAATCCCGCGCCCCACTGATCTTCAAGGTGGATGGAGATGGTTTGCCGATGATGACGTCGCGGGTCGAGAGCTTGCAGATACGCTGGGAGTCGGAGGGTGAAGACTTAAGGGAAGTTAAATTTTAATATATGTAAATGTCTTTTTTCAGGTTTTTTCATTGTATTTATTTATTTTTATGTTTGTGATTGCCCATTGACTGATATTGTATTAATCTGTGCCCCTTTAGGGTACAGATGAATACAGGGACAGCCAATGTATTTATTAGCAAATGCTTGTTTTCTATTGATATTTTTTCGATTTCTGTTTATTGTTTGGATTAAATTGTTTTGATTTTGGATGGCTTGTGTTTAATACATTTTAAGATTGGTTAGCGTTTAAAATTAATTATATGTTTTGTTGGCTACTGGTTTAAATTAATTAATTGTTTTATTGGCTAGTGTTTTATTTATTTAATTAATTTCTTGGCTAGTGCTTTAATTGATTGGATAGGTGTTTATTTAATTTAATTCTTATGTTTTGAAATAACAATTTTTATTGTTTTTCTGTTTTGGTTATAGATCATTTTTATTCATGTGTACTATTAGGCTTTTTAATTGTTTTATTGTTGGGGTGTTTAGATGCTTGTGTATTTCTTTTATCATTGTGTATTTTTGGCCTTAATGATTTTTATTAGGTTGACCATTGAGTGCTATAGTGGCTTATCATGCCCATATTATATAGCTATGATATAGCACTGTGCCAATCAATGGGTATAGGGAGGGTATAGTGGATCTGGGGTGGGTGGTTAGACCTCCTGGGTGGGTTGCGGGGGATGGGGGTTAACCCCTTAATTACCATAGCGGTTATTAACCGCTATGGTGATTAAGGGGTGTGGGGCCATTAGATTGTGTTTTTTCTTGTATTCTTGCTGGCATCGGAGGACATGGTCCTTCAGAATGCTGATGAGGACACCCTTCATGATGGCAGGGGTAAGTTGAACGTTTAATTTACTTTATTAATGCTGGCTTGCTAATGTTCGATTTTAGGATGGGAAAATGCACTATTATCCATATGTGGATAATAGCAACTTTGCCCATTACTGTACTGTATGTGTTGGGGAGGGGCGGGTAGTAGGGTTGTGTTTTAAAATATTTATTGTGGGTAGCGAGGATGGGTGAAGTTGGCATTTGGCCCTTGGTGGGTGTTTATACTACCAGGTGGGTAGTGGGAGGGGTTAACCTGTTAATTACCTTAGCATTATTAACCGCTTAGGTAATGAAGGGTTAACTCCACCCGCAAACCCCCTCCCCCCCCACAATTCCTACACACCCACTAAGGGCCAAATACAACCTTCAACTACCCCCGCTACCCACAAAAAACATGGCAGTGGTAGTTAACCCCTTCATTGCCTTAGCAGTTAGCCACTAAGGTAATGAAGTTGCCTGTAAATGCATTTTTATTACATGGGATTCATGCCGGGGGTCTCCGGTGCTGATATTAATGGGTATCAGCTCCAGAGACTCCCGGCATGAAACTGATGCAGGAAAAATGCTTTTTTTTTTCTAAGTCCTCTCTCGCCGCCTTCTCAGCAGCTTCTTCCCAGCCTCACGCCAACTTTTCCTAGCCTGAGGATTTTGGGAGTAACTCGCCATTCTAGAGCCGTGATTAGCCTAATCACGGCTACTAGAATTGCACAAGATTCAGAACATGCCGATAAGTGGCTTATCGCCGCTCACCCGGCAATCTTTTTTTGACGGCTGACAATTTGGGCGATTTATGCCTTTATCGCCCACTTATCGAGGCTTACTGAATAGCAGTAGGTATTTTGGCCGATAAGTGCTCGATACGTGGCTTATCGTGGCTTATAGAATAGGCCCCTTGGAATAATTTCTTCTCAAAATGTTTTACACTTATTTAGTTTTTTTCCTGTCTTAAAAAAAACAAACAAAAAAACCCCTCTCTTTTTTTTGAAGCCACATAAAGCATCTGAGTTACAACCACGGGTTATGTGCAAATTGTGCCATAATATGGATTTCTGAATGCACCATTAATGTTTATACAACTGTTAGGAAACGCATGAGTTACACCTACTTGGTCACTTTTTCATGAGGTGGGCACTACCGACCCTGATACTCTGCCAGAAGCTACAATCCCTGATATAGTGCCAAGGGCTACTCAGAGATATTTGACCTTAGTTCACATTTGTGCTCAGTGGGACTGACCCTTTTAAAGGTGGTCATGAGAACGGTCAGGTTTTTAGGGCAACACATCAGGTTGTCTTACTGGTGTTCTGATCTAGGTTAATAAAAAGTGTTTATTTAGAGAAGTCTTCAAGACCTGGTCTGTTGGTTGTTCTCACGGACTGAAATCGGGGAGCTCTTTTCTAAAGGCCAAAAATGTTTTTTGTATATTATACAATGTCAGGAAAATACTATTCTGCTCAACTGTGGCTCTCCACGCTCCAGAAAGCTTCAGGCTGTAGAAGAATCCATCTCTTTGCCATAACTCAGGTCAACAAGCTTCGTAAGACAACACCACAGGAAACATATGGGCATCCATAAATGGTGTTTTTGCTTGGTTCTATGTAAAGTAACATTGCTATTCAAGTCTATTTCTTAACTCAGTGTTCCCCAACTTCTGTCCTCAAGAATCCCCAACGGGTCAAGTTTATGCCTGGGATATCCTTAAAACCTGACCTGTTGGGGGTTCTTGAAGACTGGAGTGGAGAACCACTGGCTTATTGATGGGCAGGTCGTCAGTTGCATTTGGTTACTTTATTATACACACAACTGGTTGGTGACCCCACACAGATGACGTATACTGCATATCTCTGACACCGCCTGGTACACCTACTGCCCATCTTTTATGTGGAAATCTGGCTCACAGGCCTAGTCTCTCTGACACGGGCTGTCACTTTATCTGCCCATACCTTGTTTTGGACTTTGGGATTAATGACTGGACAACATTATCTTACTGTTTTACTGTTGAACAGAGGAATTCCTTGTATTCCACTTTACCCATCGACATTTTTGCATTGTTTGTCTTGGCAATGCACTATTTTCAGTTACTGAGACCCCCACTTAGCAGTAAAGGCAGCGCTGGTACCACCCCCTCCATGGGAAACAAAATGGAGGTTTAAATCTCCTGTGTCACATGAGCCAATAGGAAGCCTCAAGGTAATACGGCATGAAACCGGAGATTTAAATACAAGGAAGTACCAGCTCTAACTTTATTAGTAAGTTTCAGGGAAACCTGGGGGAGCTGAAATGATCACACTTCAGCTCTGGTGACTCCCTAAAAAAAGGGATGGGTGTGGGGCAGAGGATGAACTGCTGCTTTAATAAAGATGATATAAATGCTTTAGATCAGCGGTGCACAAACTGGGGGGCGCGTCACCTAGGGCGGCGGGAGAATTTCTGGGGGGGAGGAAGGGCGCAGGCGGTTAGAGGCCTCGCGCTCTTCCGCATTTAAATTAAATGCCGGGGGAGGCATGAGATCCCTGTAACTCACTTACCTGCTCTCTGGCGGGTCTTCGGCGACACGTTGCCATGGCAATGCGAAGTGACGTCACTTGACCCGAGACGTCATTTGATGCCGAGTCATTGGAGAGGGGGGGCGCGAACGCTGTGGCTCCCGGGCAGGGGGGAGCAGCTCAAGAAGTTTGCGCACCCCTGCTTTAGATTGTATTTGTACTTTATGTTTCTGCATTAACTCCCTTGTTACGGGATGGGAATGCTAATAGTACAGCCCTCTGTCTTCCTCCCCAGCACAGGCGCCAGTAGCGCTACATAAGAGTAAACGAGGTAGTTTTTAAGATACTATCGAAAAAATAAAAGGAAACTAGTCTTAGTTTTGTAGGTTGAAATAGTAGTTTATTCTTTTATGTGCAATAATAAATACATTAATATAGCAGATATGCTGCACATCGATTTATTTACAAAACAAAAACCTTGCACCCCCCAATATGAATTTCTGGATGTGTCCCTGATGGGCGCCATGTAATGTAATTACTGGCTTCATTTTTCTGAGCTGTACCGGGAATCTCCTGGGTTTTGTGTCTGCTCCTAAACAAATATTTACAGAGTGTGTGATTTGGATTTGTAGCAGAGCAAGAACACAGCAGCTTTTTCTTTCCCCTCTTCTCTGACTTCCAGCAGCAAATTGAGAGTGTCCTAAATGGACAATGTGTAGGTGAGTAGAATAGCTATATTGTGTACGTTGTTGCATGACTGTATTGGACAACATAGGCAATCACAATATAAGAGCCCTGTTATCAGGTTGACCAGGATTATGTTAGGATAGCACACCTCAATCCAGCGACAATCAACTAGTTCCCTATGGTCTGGATATGGACCTCTAGCTTACTTTGCCTGCATCCAATAGAAAGCTCTTGGGCCTATTGTGATTGGCATTTACTGATTGGCTGGCAGAAGAACAATGTACTCATTGGTTGTACCAAGGAGTTAGCTGGTACCTGGAACAAAAACAATAAATAAAACAGTGAACTGTAAATAAAGTGCACTAAAAATGGAGGGTGAGTATAAAGAAATTCCGATGGGGGGAGGGGGGATATCGAGCAGAGCACCCCGCCTAACACCCACTGGGTGGCGGACTCTGGAACATCCCAGTTGACTCGGCTTAGGTGTACTCTGTCCAGATACGGGAGTGCACCAGTGCCCAGACAAAACATTGCCACGATCTTCATTGGGACCTTCCCTTCCAAACACTGCTTCCTGGTCTTATAAATAGCCAGTTTGGCTAATAACAGGAGCAGGTTGGTGGGGAGGTCCCTATGCTTACTGTCCCATGACACAGCGCACCCCGAAATAAATAAGTGAGGGGAAATGTGCAGCAAGAACTGCAGGAGAAGCATCTTCCTCCAAATCTCTGCTTCCTATCTCAACACAGATATTCCCTTATTCAGTATACTCTGATGCAGCTCCCCACTGCTGGAGAAGATTTTTGTTCCATTTGTGACCCCTACCACAGGCGCTTTAAGTTAGATATGATTGAAAACAGGGGGCCTTAGTTTCACCTCTTAGGGTGCTCTGAAAAAAAGATGAACTTATCCCAGAAGACACATTTTCATACTTTAAATTGGCGCTATGATTGTGCTTCCTCCCAGGAAACATAACATGTATGTATACATATACATATATACATACATACATACATAGTAACACCGTTATCAAATACACAAGATTCTCTTACAATATTTTACATATGAAGATAATAGATGGCACATATCATAATGCACCATCAGTTGCATAATACAGTATACAAACTCAATCCCACACGTTCAGTCTTTCCTAACCCAAACATATATCAAAAATATATGATCAATATCTTAACCTTGCCACCCCAATATAAGCTAGGCAGGGAGTATATAGTTATATGTTGTAGCTCTTACTAGAATGTGTTAAAGTTGCAGGCCTAGTGGTTTAAACATTAACCCCCTCTGATCCACAGTGACGCACATTGGTAATTCCGACAGTCTGTGCGAGCAAAGGGTACAGCATGGAGTCCCCCTATCTAACAGATCAGGTAACTCCCGAACATGCCATTCCACTTTCCTTTGGCGTCCTGTGTTGTCTGGTCCCACACCAAGGTCTGCACACTCTTGGAAGTCGGGTCCCACAGAGGCGCACGACAGGAAAGCAGGTCTTGAAGAATGCACGCTGCTCTCGTGTTTCGAGCTTATTCAATTGAGGGTGATCGTGCATATTCGGCACTACCGAACGAAAACTGCCTTGGCTTGAAATCGGACTGTCCATGTGGTCGTGCCTAATCACCACTATCCCACGTTATTGAATTAGGCCCCTTCGGTAGCTTGACAAAAATAAATAACAAACCCTGTCCCATCCAAGGATACCCAGACAGGGGAATCCTATAGCTGCAGTGGTTTACAGCACTTGTGCCTGCAACACTACTGACCTGGTGTGGACCAGAACTAAAGCACTGGCAAAGATAACAGATTGCAAACCTGTATCCTGACTCTAAGACCTGCATCTTCCAGACTCTCTGAGACTGACCTACCCAAGGAACGAGTTAAAGGTGGGCTTAGGTAAAGGAGTTCTCTCAAGGGCTAGGAGAGGCTCACAGTAATACAGCCTCATGTTAGTCCATGTGAGAAATAACACTTAGTATAGTCATACTGATCTATAAAATAGTATAGCAACAGAATTGTCAGCTAATAAGCATCCAACAGTGCTATTTATAATAACTATTATAAAACCTTTTCTAAGGTCACAGAACAGGGTCAGATGCTTCATGGTTGGGTTGTCATGGGCTCACAGCAAAGCTTCAGCTGCAGTGAAACTGCTACAGGCTTCTCTGGATCCTAACACACTACATCTATCTCCCTACACAGAAGTTGGCACGCGTCCAGTATTCTGGCAGTTTGGGTGTTACAAACCGCAGTGGCTCCCTGTAGTGCAGAAACTCATATACTGACTTATAGAGGGGGAATATGGCTGAACTCTTCTCCAACACCTGGAAGTCCCTTCACTGCACCTGGGCCCTTTTTCAGTATACTCTGAAGCCGCAACCCTCTGCTGGAGAAGATTTGAGTTCCGTTTAAAAGAATTCTCCAGCCCTAGGAAGCAGATTCACTGTATAGTGGGAGAGGGAGAACCAAAGGTCCGACTGTCAATACCATGGGTGGGCAACACAGGTTTTCAGGATAGCCCGGCTTCAGCACAGATGGCTCAATCAGTGGCTCAGTTGAACCTGACCTGTTGGTGGCCCTTGACTACTGGAGTTGCTCACTCCTGGTCTAAACCCTTTAAATTGAAGTCACCAGAAAATATACATCCCTGGATCAATCTACCCCATCTTCTTCCATCGTTGTCACTATTTACATTTCAATGTACATCACAGTGGGAGGAAATAAACACTTCCACCTTCTCCGGGTCCTCTCAGAGATTTAATTTGTCAGGCACATAGGGGGGTTAATGCATCAAGCCTCACTAATAACTGTTTTGCTATTAGATGACTTGTGTAGTGTCACTTTCATGCTGCATCTTCTACCTTCAATGTACAAAGGGGCTTTGCACCGACTTGGCACTCACTGCCCATGTAAGACAAAGAAGGGTGGGTAGCCTGTCGGTCCTTTCTTCCACGTAGTAACGAAGGAGGGAGAAGGGGGTGTGATGCATTTTATTGGACCAATAAGTAGTTGATGTGTTACAAGCTTTCGAACCTCCCTGCCCATGTAAGGGAGAGATTTGGGAGGTGCTCATGAGCAGTTAAAGGAAGACTTCCTGGAAGCAATATTATAATAGTGTGTGTCATACTTTGCTTTTCTATGTAATGCAGTATTTCATTTCTCATGTGTTATTTCCATCTGCCAGATCTTGAGGTGGCATTAACTTCTAGGGTTTCGAGATGGGTATCAAATGTAATTATGTTAGAATTGTACACGCCAATCAACCAACACTCTGGTCTGGATGTGGACCTCATGTTCACTTTGCTTGGATCCCCTACAAAGCTGTACCCGCTGCAAGCAACTTCACTGTACCGTGGGAGAACCGTGGGTCTGACTGTATAGACCAAAGGTGGGCAACCCCAGTCCTCAAGGGCCACTAACAGGTCAGGAGATGTCTTTAGGGGGTGGTGGGCTCGGGCAGTTGCAGAGGTCTCTCGCTCTCCCCCCAGACATTTAAATTAAAGGCCAGGGAACCTCGCGAGGCCCCTGCAACCTCTACTTACCGAGGTTCAGTTGGCTCCAGGACACGTTACCATGGCAACGTGGCGTCAAATGATGCCGCAGGTCATGTCACTGTTGCCACGGTAACGTGACATCAAATAACGCCATAGGTCATGTGACGTGGCGTCAAACGACGCGCGAGGTAAGGAGGGGGGCGCAACAAGGAGGAGAGCAGGCACAGGGGGGTGCAACAAAAAAAGTTTGCGCGCCCCTGGTCTAAACCTTTTAAATGTAGGTCATCAGAAAGTAAGTATGTATCCGTCCCTGAAGTATGCCAGGATCAATCCTCCCTGCCTTGTGCCGTCACTGTCACGTATGCTCAGGAGCATTCAATGAATTGTAATGTGCATCACAGCTGGAGGAAATAATTAGTGAGGTAACCTATTTTCTTACATTTGGCCCTAATGCAAATGAACGCACAGGCGATTTCTCTTACCTCTTAATACACAGCCTGCATCAACCTTATCTTTTGTCATTACCTTTTAACTAGATTGTGCAGCTCTTTTATAGAGGTTTCCTTTTCCGCCTCGTGCAGAATACACAGTTGGCTTTTAACATTTAGAAAGGTTTTAATAATAAAATAATTCAGATGAACATGCACGTGTACCGCTCCATTCAAATGGTTTCCTTTTCGCCTGCCATTTGTTTTTCAGTTACCAGGAATAATATTTTTTTGTATCAGATTAAAAGGTATTAAACAGCTGAAACGTAAAATTGCAATCTTGCCTGGAGTTGCTTATTTTGCGTGAAGCACCATTGCCTTTGAAAACAAACAAAAAATATCCCCCCCCCCCCACTCTAGATGGGAAGCAGGTGGTCCTGGGGACCCCCAGCTCCCCAAGAAGCTTACATGTAATGGGGCTACCAGTATCTCTCGTGTTTAAAGGTCCCATGGCCAATAGGAAGCGGGAAGGGATGGCGTTGTGGATTCCTATTGGCCTGTCAGATGCAGGACCTTTTAAATCATCATATTGTATGCCTAGCCGGGGGTGGTACCAGCTGCCCTTTCTGAGATCTGTATCTTGGGAAGCAGGGGGGTCACCGGAGCCGAAATCATCAATGCGGTTCAAACATAGTAAAAAACAAACAAACAATAGGCAATGGTTCTTGAAACAACAAATGAATGCGCTTTAAAAATATATATATATATATATATATATATATATATATTTTAACATAGCAGGGATTCTCCCGAGTTGAACACCATTAATTTCAGCTACAGGGACCCCCTGCTTCCCGTCCCAACATACTTACCTCCAAAGGGGGGGCCGGTATCTCGGCAAAGTTTAAAGGTCGCTTGGGCTAATAAGAATCCGAACCTGATGATGTCACAGCTTCCTATTGGCTCCGCAGGGCGTGGGAGCTTTGAAACTCCGCTTATACGTGAACCCTGCTAGCCGAGCGAAGTGACTATCGTCAACCCCTATGGAGATAAATATCTCCAGAGCAGGGGGTACCCGGAGTTGAATTTAATGGGGTTCAGCTCTGGAGACCCCTGCTTCAATCCTATGTAAGAAAAAAAAAAAAGGCTAAAAAATGTCTGCTTGGGTCGCATCTTTAATGCAGCAGTTCATTTTAATTTTGTGTTCATTTTAATTTTGTGTTCATTTTTTTCCACATGGGTGTGCAGCACAAAGCTGGCTTAACATTTACAAGGTTTTTAATGAACTTGGTGCAGCTAAGCTTCATCTTATCAAAGTTAGCACTGACATCCTCTTAATCGCAATCTTAGGATTTGTGCTGATTCAACGCAGCAGCAACATGCGATTCGTGCATTTAGCTGCTTCCTAGAGAAATGGCGCTCATTAGAAAGATGACGGGGGCCAATTTAGGTGAAGGGAAAGGTTTAAGAGGCCTTGCGACATCAGGATAGAACAAGGAGGTGGTGTCATGAATGTGACAGTCTCTGCAGCAACGACCATACTTACTCGGATGATTTATGATTTTCAGAGGGATAATCCTACAAATAGGACATCTGTTCATTGTGTCTCTTGTCTCTCCATGTCTTATAATGTCTGCGAGGGGGGGGGAAAGCATAGGTCACGTCCTGAATACCGCTTCGATAGAGTGATCCGGTCCCCATTGTGTCATTATCATTGTGGCTGTAAAACAGCATAGTTATTATGTAACACTAGTAACTTTCAGCATATTTAGTAGCTTGATGCTTTACTGCAACAAAACATGTGTAACCCTCCTTGCCCGGCCCTAAAGGAGGTCACATCGAGTTGGGGATATATATACATGGCTGTGCTTGGTCTCTCATACCTGGTCAGGATGCTGGGTTCGTGCAGGGTGAGCGGGGATATGCAGATAGAATAATGATGGGCGCAGGAAATTATTGTATAAACAAGAGCTTTAGTCACGTCCGTTTATAATGCTCGCCATACAAAAGACAGACTTCACTTCAGACATTAACGGGGGGCAAACAATATGGTTACCCTGTGCTTCTTCCTCCGGTAGCGCTCAGTCCTACGCTGGGGAGGTACTTATGCTTGTTTCTATTAGTATTTGGTTAGATTGGCAATCTCCTGCATAGCGTCAATAGTGCCCCATCTTGGATAGGCCCATGTTGAGGTACACATAGCTCTCTCTGGCATCAGTATCCCGTTACGGTGCATAGCATAACCAATCCATACATATTGGACCGGGGGTTAACTAAAGGTTCTTCCGGTGGAGCCGATCCGATTATGCTTCGGAGCTACTACTCTGAGAAGTCCCTGCTGAGCACATGCTCACTCCTCTTCTGGCCTGAGAACAGCTTGGGCTATTACTATGGACTCTAACAACTGTATGTAGGGCATGCTCCTTAACACGTCACTAATATGAGTACGTTTATATACAGTGATACAGAATTCCCATATTAAAGTGTTGAGGTACCTGCAATAATATTGTTGATTTGTCGATAAGTAAACTAATTTGTAACCTAAGACTTGTAAAAACAAAAGTGAATTTGGCAATATCTTATATTATGAAATCCAACTGTAGTTTTCTGTTTTGGGTGTAAAATAATATTTCTGCGGTCTCAGAAAATTTATAATTGCGGATATTTTTCAAAATACAGCCATGATCATCACAAAAACTTTAGAACCACTATAGCATATTTTCCACCTCGAGGAAGCAATATATCTCGTCTGTTCCATGGTATTTGATATGCTGTTTATGTTCGGTCCTAAATTTTAAAAGCTTTCTTAGATTGTGCAAAGACAGAGAAGATGCTTTCAGCTTATTTCCATGTTATCAGGATTGTAACTGGGACTGCAGTTTTCATCAGAACCCCCCCACCCCTTCAGAAAAAGTCAAATCTGAGCAAAAATGATGTTTTAGTGCTTGTGTAGAGGTGTGCTCTTTCCTAAATTGTTACAAAGTGGCTGCAGTTTATTTTGTAACCTCTAACCGTGATTGAAGTCAATCCAGTTAAAATGTTAGAACAAGGTTTGAAAGTGATAATTTTTCTCCCAGCAAATTAGGAATGAAGAGTACAAGGCATGGGCTTTTAAAGCAGCAGTCCAAGCTGCCATTTTGTTTTTACCCCTTTAATATGTGCATCAATACAATCCACACCATGATAAGTAATTAGCTAAGTTGCTGATCGATCCGTTCTCCTGTGATTGATCGGCGAAATTCGGCTCGGGGGTTCACTAAATTGCTGTCAGTGCAGCAGAAGAGGAACAAAGATGCAAAGTTCAGTGGGGAAGATCATGTGATCAGGCAGTCACTAGATACAATTGGTGCACTGCCAGAGAGAGGGCAGGGCTCAAAAGGGGGTGTGCCAGATCCTGTTTCAGAAGAGGAAGGGGATGTGACTTTGTAATTGATTGCTATAGAATAAAAAAAGGCTTGTTACATTATAATACATAATAAATGTCATTCAGAGTTGGTTTTTGTTTTGTTTTTTTAAATGCTACAAGTATTTTCTCTTAGTACAGAACTGGTCAGCAGCTTTAAACACTAACTACTCCAATCTTTTTAAATAAGCATTGCTGTCACATTTATGGACTTTTTTTTTAACATTTCTAATTCATTTTGAGATAAACCTAAAACAAAGGCCCCAACCCACTATTACAAATATCCCCATGGAAACCTGCAAGACCAATGCAAGCGGTTCAGAGTATGGTCGTCGCCTGTGAGGCATGCCAGTTTTAGAGTACACTTTCTCCAACATGAAGGCAGCCGAGGGAAACACTGAAACACTTGTTTTAGAAACAAAGAGAAGGTTAATTCGCGCTATGATTGATGAATGATTCATTAAATGGAGGGGAGACATTTTTGCGAGTGACAAGATTCTGGAAGCTTAAACATTGAACATTAAACACTTGGGGGCATATGCACCAAACCTTGAAACAAATGACGACTCATTAATTTGAATGGGCCTTACAGTGCCTATGGCAGGGATTCTCAACTTCCCCCCCACCCCCCAAACAGGTCAGGTTTTAAGGATATTTCAGTTTCAGCAAAGGTGGCTCAATCAGTGACTCGGTCAAAGCCATCTGATTGAGCCATCTGTGCTGAACCAGGGATTGATTGAGCCACTTGTGCTGAAGCAGGGTCTGATTGAGCTGGCTGTGCTGAAGCAGGGACTTATTGAGCCATCTGTGCTGAAGCAGGGACTGATTGAGCAACGTGTGCTGAAGCTGGGATATCCTTAAAACCTGACCTGTTGGGGGGTCTCGAGGACTGGAATTGAGAACCCTGCCTTATGGCTTTGTACCATTGCTGTAATCTGGGCGTTCACATGTTCTGTTTGATGCCCAAATCCAGGCCGTGTCTGAGCTTTTCACGTGGTTGTCGATCATATAGAAAACAACAAGTAATTGGACCGTTGATTAGCACTGGAGATCTTCTGAACATGTGTTACTGTGCACAGACTTGTTCACAAATATATTATATCTGATTTCTACAAATATAATTTCCCAACTGATAAAGAATGGCAACTTGTAGGGCTAACATGTAGACTTGTTGGAACATATTTATCATATGTATTTTTTTCTTCTTATTTACTTCAACTGTCCTGATGTACAAGTGGCTTAAATAACTGTGCAAGGACTCCTTCTCCTGGAGTACATTTATATTTTGAGGTTCGCGCTTTATTACAATCCTGAAGGCCTGTGTAGAACTGATGTCCGCAACACTCCCCAAAAAAGTAGATTTCAAATGAGCCGGACAAAGGATGGAATGTTCCGAAACGTTGCTCTAGCCACCTGTATACACAAGTGCGTGTGCTTCATACAGGCTCATTTAACATCTAGTTTTTGGAGTGCTGCAGACATCTCGACTAGACAGACATGGGAAAAATAATATACAAATGTTCAGAAATGTAAGTTCAGCAATTCCACAGATCGATTAGTGGGTGTGCAGTTTAAAGCTTCTGCATGTGCATAAATAGAAAGAGAATGCCATTAGTTGTTAGACAGTGAGCTTTATGTAATTTTGAGTATATTTGACAAACAGTACAAATCCGTAAGGCCATACAATGGGCCATAAAGTGACTTACAGCTTACCCCTCTTGTAAAATCTGTGCCTTTATCTGCATTGGGGCAGGGAGACCATTTCTCTGGGTTTCTTGAGCTGGTATGGCTCTGCAAACTGATGCCTATTCTCGGTAATTGAAGCCAGTCAACCAGGAATCCTGCCTCTTATTAAACATTAATTGTCTGTCAGCTACCCTAATTTATTCACCAGTGCTGAAGCTGGGATATCTTAAAAACCCAACACGTTGGGGGGGGGGGGGGAGAGGGGGCTTTAGTACTGTGGTTCAGCACTCCTGCATTAACTAATGAAGAACTCCCACGTGCAATCAATAAATGGAATTACAACCTGCAACACAACTTAAAATGTTCAGGAAATACAAGAACGCTGGATCACTGAAATTAAATGTATATCTTTTAGAGACGTTTTTGCTGTGAGCTCTTGGTTTGGCGAGGGGAAATGAACCCATAAGTGTGAGCGTGGAAGTCCATGGTCTTCATTTCTAAAGCTTCCCTGAAGCTGAGCAACTATATTCCCCGCACTGGTAACCCTCCAGGTTCCAGAGATATTGACAGCTTTCTTTCTTGTTCTGGATTATTTATTTTTGACCACGGGATGGGTACGGTAACCGGTCTCGGCTTAACACCAGCGGAGAGCTTAAACATCAATACGTGGTATACGTGGCATCACAGGCTTATTTATTTTTTATTTCTTGCGAACACAGAAAAACTAGGTGGCTCAGCAACTAGAGCAGGGGTGGCCAACTCCAGTCGTCAAGGGTTACCAATAGGCCAAGTTTTCAGGATATCCATGCTTCAGCACAGGTGGCTCAGTCATTATGACTGAACCACAGATTGAGCCACCTGTGCTGAAGCAGGGATATCTTGAGCCACCTGTGCTGAAGCAGGGATATCCTGAAAACCAGACCTGTTGGTGGCCCTTGAGGACTGGTGTTGGCCACCCCTGTAGAGTTTTGAGCTGAAAGTATCTCGTTCTGATCTGTAGGATGTCTTGGCGAAGACTGTGAATAAACAAGATCAGTTGCGGGGGAATTGTTGCTTTAACTCTTACACCCATTGCTGCTCAATCTTAGTAATTTCCTGAAAGTCTTCATTTCACTCTGTATTTTCTGTGCCCAGTTTCATGTTTATTGCTGCTTTTGCAGAAGAAAATATGTACAATGGAACTTTGCACCAAATTTAGCAACAGGAAAATTGAATACGATTTATGTTTATGTTTGTTACTGTTTCTTTCCTTTTTTGCAGATTTGCTGCTTCACACCAGTATACCTCGGTTTATTAGGCTTGTAAATCACAGTTTAGAGAACTCTTATGTGCTCAGAAGGGCTTAGGACAATGTGTTGCCTCCTGGGTTTAACATGCAGTGTATGTATTCTACAATGTTGCACAGTATACAACTACAGTACAGGATTACTATTTAAATTGTTTATATGCTGTCTGCAATATTAATTAATCTACAACATTAAATATATATTCAAAGCTTCAAATTGCAAAGCCAGTATAACCAGCCCCACACTGATGAGACACAAAATGTCGAAACAGCTGTCTGTGTGTAGGTTTATTTGCTATGCATCTTAACCCAGGCTGTGCTGAAAAGCTGTGCAATGCAGCAAGCATAAGCTTATAGGGGTCCATATCAAAATGGATTTGAAGCAAAAGGTGGCACTGTGTGCTCATTTGCATGTCATATCCCAGAATCCCTTGCTGCAGTGGAAGTGCTGTATGCTGGGCGATAATGGTGAAAGGCAGGGTTGCAGACCTGTCTAAGACATGCAAATGAGCACACAGTAATATATATATATATATATATATATATATATATATATATATATATATATATATATATATTACTTTGATTAATGTTATATATATCATTTACTTTTTTACTAAAATAAAATGAACTACGTCAAACAAATCTGTTGAGTCTCCCTCAAATGTGACACTAGTGTTTTGGAAATGCACCGTTAAGGCTATCATAGATGGTAAGGATTAGATCAAAAATCATATCACAAACGCATGCATTCGCAAGATATTACATTATCTTGAATCTCTGGCTTTAAACGTATTGATATTGTCTATCAGAGGATTCCAGAACAGGGTTATGATATGATTTATCAGCATATTATGACCATCGGATGTCCCGAGCAACAATAAATAATGCAAACGTTTTAATGAATAAATATAACAAATAAGCCTATGACTTGGGATCTAAAAGCAGGAGAGATCAGCTGGCTTATGGGTTAGAGACCTGCAACTTTGTATTAGAAAACTTTTGTCGAGACAGATCCATAACATAGTTTCAACGTAGCTTTTTATAATGATGATTTACATACAGGAATCCCTTGATATACGGAATTGATACGTGCCTGAAAAGGTGTCCGTATTAAGTACATTGAACCTTATTTTCCCATTGACTTCCATTATATAACTGGAGCTGCGTTACAACGGAAAGAAACTCACCCCCAAGACATAAAAAAATTGCACTTAACAATGCAGCAAACCTCTTTTAAGCACATAATTATTTGGAAATCGATAATTGTATGCTAAAATATTAATACAAATTGTCAAAATGAAGAGCCCGGGAAACCAGTTCAGTAGGAAAAGCATGCGAAAACGACCTAGCGCATTAAGAACTGCGCTATGACAAATGCCAGACCGCGCATAGCGCAATCTCCCCCTCCCAAACGGATAGTTCAGAGATTCAAAATTCCATAAATGTGAAATTAACATTATGTATATCTAATTTCTTCCCTAATTTATAAATCCAGTTATAGTGAAATTCCGTATATTGGGGGATGCCTGTATGTTGACAAAGAGAAAAAGAATAAAAAAAGAAAGAAAAAAGTCCTTGGCGCACTATCAGGTATATAAACCTGATACAAAAATAGAAGTCCCAATTCTCTGAATAAGGGGCAATTCGTGGATCCGGAATTCGATATCTCAGAGTCTCTTGAGTGGTAGATGCGAATCTGCAATAATACAAAGCAAAACGACCATTGCGCAGTAACTTTGATTAATCTGTCGCACCCACACTGCTGCTGGCTACTTACTTAAAAGTAGAAGATGAAGGGTCTTGAAAGGTATCTTTAACTTTTGCTCCGGTGTGCAGGCTGGATATCAGTAGATCGCCAGGTGGTATTAGCCCTCTCCACACAGTTGCGAATACATACATGGAAATAAAATGGAATAGAAAAAAACAGTGATATGATACCATATATTTAATAAAGCAAACTAGGACCTACAACAGTACACTCACATGCTGACCGGCCCTATGGACAGGATACAATGTGCCGTCCGCTAGCTTGAGAGGATACAGAAGCGGTGCATATGGAGGTAAAGTCCTGCGTTAGCCTCCTCCTCTTGGCCGCGACTCGGAGCGTCAGGTCCACCTCCGATGACGTCACTGCTAGAACGTCCCTTCTCCTCTACTAGCTCGCGTTATAACTAGCTGTTATAGGGAAATTCCGTATATTGGGGGATGCCTGTATGTTGTTACGCATGAGCCGTCGAAACAAGTAGATCTGATGGGACACATATGATTTACCAAGTTACTCTAGGATAGAGTTGCTCAACTACAGTCCTCAAGCCCCCCTCCCCCCCCCCGCCCCTCCAACAGGTCAGGTTTTCAGGATATCCCTGCTTCAGCACAGTTGGCTCAATCAGAGGCTCAGATTGAGATGAAGCAGGGACTGATTGAGCCACTTGTGCTGAAACAGGGATATCCTGAAAACCTGACCTGTTGGGAGGGACTTGAGGACTGGAGTTGAGCGCCCTGCTCTAGGGATATTTTTCATGCTGAAAACGAAGGTTATGATAGCCTGCACTTGGAAGAAGAAATGGCAGAGCCCAAACGGGAATATCCAAAAAATGAATTAGAAGGAAAGTGCGTTATCCATAAAAAGATTTAATGGTCAGAAATGGAAAAAATAGCAAGGCATTACCCTACCAACATGTTTTGTGCTACACAGAGCACTTTCTCAAGGCATATGATAGCCGGCAAGGCTGGAGTTTTCTCCATTACTGAGGGATACAAAGGCCTACGTTTACTCTAGACAATGCGAAGCCTGAGCACACTTCCCAGCCCATTGAAGTAAAGCTGGGCCAATGTGGCATGGAGAATTACAGATCACAGGGCCACGGGTTTCTTTCCACTGATAAATCAGCACTTCCTTTGTTTAGCCTGGAATCCCACGAATGTCCCAGACTACGGCCCTTAGAGCTGGGGTGCGCAAACTGGGGGGGTACCCCCCGGGGGGGGGGTGCGTGGAATTTTGTTGCAGCGGCCCCACGCTCTTTCCTGAGGCATTTAAGTTAAATGGCGGGGGTCTGCGCAAAGCCCCTGCAACCTCAACTTACCGGGGTTCTGTAGTCTTCTGGACACGTCACCATGGCAACGCCGCGGGGTCATGTGACGTACGCGTCGCCAATGGTAACGCGCATCACATGACGCTATGGCGTTACATGACCTGCGTCGTCATTTGACACCAGGTCACAGAGAAGGGGGGCGAGCGCTGGGGCTATTGCACAGGGGGGGGGGTGCAGCTCCAAAATGTTGTGCACCCCTGCCTTAGAGCTTCACGTCTCCTCTGTAAAACAGCATTATTACCAGACTGCTTGCTTAATAGCAGTTATTGCTAACATGGTTTGTTCATTCTGTCTCTGAGCTGATTTCAAGCACTGTTTGCAAATACAGTCATAGTTATACCTGTGTCTACAACAGAATTAAAATAACACCATTTAACTAGAGCAGAGATGGCCAACTCCGTCCTCAAGGGCCACCAAAAGGCCAAGTATTGGGGACATCCCTGCTTCAGCACAGGTGGCTCAATCATTCAGACTGAGCCACCTGTGCAGAAGCAAGGATATGCTGAAAACCTGACCTGTTGATGGCCCTTGAGGACTGGAGTTGACCTCCCCTGAACTACAGAATAGATTCCATAATTAAAGGCTCCCCCTTCTGGATAGAAGTATTGATCTCGCACACCAAGTACAATCAGCAAAATCATGTAGTCTTTAATAAAAAATAATAACCCAACATATTGTAATGAAACTGCTTGTCTCAGTTGGTGCATTTAAAGCCCTTTCCAAAAAATGATTTTTTTCCCCCCATCATAAACGTACCTGAACCGGTAACTAATCCGGGGTCTCCTGCTGCCCTGTACCCACCGGTTTCGTAGCTATTTATAGTATTTTTGTAATGCCTGTTTTGACACAAAAAAAACAACACTCATTTCCCATGGATGTTGCAACTCTCTATTGGCCAAAGGAGCGAGCCCTGATCCCGCAGTTATACTGTGTCCACCGGGAACGTAATCTTGCACAGCAATTGGGGATCGGATGGCGGAGTGGTCCCTATAGATCATGGGACCCCGAATCGGTATAAAAAACTTGCAGCGTTGATTGCTGCTTTAATGCCACGTTGCCCCCGTAAAAACCTACGCTTGTACCATGAACTCACCTCTTTAAACAGCAATGCCCCCAGAACCCCTATATAAGTTTAACTTCAATAATGTTAGTATCTTGTTCCTGTAAAAAAAAAATTAAAAATTTTTAGCGTTAAAAATCATGATTTTCTTAAGCGCTGGCTTCTGTGGTTACCATGGTAACCTTTAGACTGCCCTGGGTCCTGGGGAAAGCTCAATTTTCACCTTCCAGACAATTAAATATTTAAAACGCTTATATCTGTGGATCGGAGCATCGGATTGAAAAAACTAAAAATAGCGTAAGTAAAAAAATAAATAAAATGCAAAACAAAAGTGGTGGGCTGCAGCTAGCACCTTAAAATCGCGCGTCCTTACAAGTCAAAATCAAATTCTTCACCTCTATTCACAGGCGTACAGTTTCCTTAGAGATTAGAAGCATTTTAAATCTAACACTGATTTAGAAAAGCACTGTGGCAATTTACAGTGGTGGAGATAAAGTCTTAAAATGTTGCTTTAATACAGGTGTGTATGCTTCCGGTAGGAAATTATGTGCTGTTCTTTCCTTAATATAATAATAATAATAATAGCATGTTCTTGTATAGCGCTGCTAGTTTTACGTAGCGCTTTACAGAGACATTTTGCAGACACAGTCCCTGCCCCGTAGAGCTTACAATCTATGTTTTGGTGCCTGAGGCACAGGGAGATAAAGTGACTTGCCCAAGGTCACATGGAGCCAACACCGGGAATTGAACCAGGCTCCCCTGCAGCAGTCTCCCAATATAACCTCCTCTGTCTCCTCTTTTATTTTGTATTTTTTAACCAAACCTGGCTTATTGGTTCATTTTGGTAGCAAAAAGATTGCAGAGCATAGAGGAATGTGACATGGGTATGCAATGCGGCAGACTTTGTAAACCAACTTCCAGTACAGGGGTGGCCAACTCCAGCCCTCCAGAGCTACCAGCAGGTCAGGTTTCCAGGATAACCCTGCTTCAGCACAGGTGGCTCAATTAGTGGCTCAATCCAGGATATCCCTGCTTCAGCACAGGGGGCTCAATCAGTGGCTCAGTTGAAGTGTTCTTTGACACTGTGCTGGACAGGAAGAACACCAAATCCCCCACCCCACCACCCCCACCCCCACCCTCCTCACCCCCCTTTTGAATTTTGACAAACCTAAAAATCTTTTGGAGTTTATCACGCTACAACCCCCCTTTCATCCTACACTAACGTGGAATTGTATTAAGTCAGAGAAGCAAAGGCGCCAAGGGGAGCTCAAATTACAGTGTGTCAGAGTTCCCGTGGGGGTGGTAGGCGGTGATTCTCACTGTGGGCCTGCAGGCACATACAGCTTTCCAGCGCTACACTGGGGCTCTTTTAAACCATAAAATGTTTCCCACTTTATCTTCAAACAGCAAGAACATTCTAAAAAGATAGTTATGTAGCACGTGTGAGGTATACCCCATTATGCATTAAAGCAGCAGAACATGCAGCATTGCGTTTACATTGCACATATTTTTTTTATTACAGGATTGAGTCCCGGTGTCTTTGCAGCTGATCTGTGTTAATTGCAGCTGCTGGGGACCCCCTGCTTCCAGACATACTTACCTCCATAGCGGTGCCGGTATTTCTGCAGTCAGAGAAACGGTGTGCGCCTAACATAATGGCGGCTTTAAATGTCCTGCTGACCAATAGGAAGCCGTGATGTCAACCGCTTCCTAATTGCCCATGGGACTTTTAAGCCGCCATTTTGTTAGGCACACAAGTTCCCTGGCTGCAGAGATACTGGCACCGCTATGAAGGGAAGTATCTCTGGAAGCAGGGTGTTGCCAGGCTGCAATTAACACAGTTCAGCGCCGGAGACCCCCTGCTTCGAACCTGTAATTATTATTATTATTTAAATGCAATGTAGCCTGTTCTCCATGCAGGATTTTTTTTTAAACCCCCCTTTTTTTTACATGGGGACCCTGTAGCTAAAACGTGCTAATTTCAGTTCAAGGGAGCCCCTGGTTTCCGAGATACTGCTGAAGGTAACGCGTTGCTGTACCTTCCAAGGAAAACAAAATGGCTGCTTAAATCTCCCGCCTCACGTGGGGCAATAGGAAGCCGTAAACGTCATCTGTTGTGGCTTTCTTTTGGTCCCGCAGGACATTGTAACCCTTTCAGACATCACGTACATTACTTGGTATTTGAATATCTAGATCAGGTGTGAAAGGCTTGAATGCCGGAAAGAACCAGAGGGTCGCTGGAGTGGAAATTAGCGAGGTTCATCTGCGGGGGCCCCCTAATTCACAACCTGGTAATACATTTATTTTTATTTAAAGTGTGCTGAGGGGTACTGCTGCTTTAAGACACTTCAATATTACAATTACTCGTTGGAGCTTCTTCTACCCCCTGGGGTGGTCCATCTCCAGTCCTCAAGGGCCACCAACAGGTGAGGTTTTCAGGATATCCCTGCTTCAGCACAGGTGGGTCAATCAGTGGCTCAGTCTTGGTGGTGGCCCTTGAGGACTGGAGTTTGCCACCCCTGGTCTACACTGTATAACCCAGAGAGAGACGCGTACATCACATGTTGAGGACATGTCACTGGACAGTAGGCCCAACTGGTAGCACTGTGTGACTTTGAAACAATTGATTCCATGACGAGGTTGCAGGTGTCTGACACAGTAGATTCCACGGTGCGACCCTGTAATGCAACAGGAAGGCTATCTGACTGTATTAGACAGCAATTCCAATGGGGAAGCGTTTCACTTTTATGGGGCATTAGTTCCAATAGAACAGGCTGTGTATATGTCTGCAGATCCTGGGACAAGCAGCGTGTCAGTAATCTGTGCGCACGTGTTTGTAGAGCGTGGGACACGCTTCGTGCCAGTGCACATCTGTTGATTTCAGGCTGTGTCTGTACGTCCCTTAGGCTATACCTGTAATGTATGTAGATGCTCTATGTCTGTAAATGAATGCATGTTTCTTCAGCTCTTGTATCAATCTGTTGGCTCTATTTACTATGCTATAAAACCATCTTCTCCTTGTCAGTGAAGATTTAAGGCACAGCCCACTTCACAGCGTATTGAATGTGCATAGCTTCCATATCACTTTGAGTATATTTGCGTGCATGTTTCTGTTTTTCCCATATATGTCGGAGTGTCTGTATATGTATATGCATGTGCTTGTAGGTCTCATACCAGTCATTGTGTGTGAGCGTGTGTCTTGCTCCCAGATCAGTCCGAATATATTAATTTACAGATTTGTTTTTCCCATATCAACCTGTGTGTCTGTATACTGCTGTCTGCTGCTCCCTTAGCAGTCTAGTCTGTCTCTCTATATTGCTATGCATGTCTGCTGCTTCTATAGCAGTCTGTATCTGGGAACATATATGTGTGGCCCCATTAGCAGCAGCATGCTGTAGCCTTTGTGTGAGTACATGTATGTGTTGCAGCCTGCATGTAAGAGTACATGCATGTACAGCAGCATATCTGTCTCTGCACCCTGTGTGAGTACATCTGTCTGTATCTGCAGCATGTGTGAGTACATGATATGCAGCAGCCTGTGTGTGACTACATGCATGTGTGGCAGCAACCTGTGTGACTACATCCATGTGCAGCATGTTAGTCTATGCAGCCTGTGTAAGAACATGCATGTGCAGCAGCCTGTCTGTAGCCTGTGTGAGTACATGCATGTGCAGCAGCAGCCTGTGAGTACATGCATGTGCAGCAGCAGCCTGAGTACATGCATGTGCAGCAGCAGTCTGTGTGAGTGCATGCATGTGCAGCAGCAGTCTGTGTGAGTACATGCATGTGCAGCAGCAGCCTGTGTGCGTACATGCATGTGCAGCAGCGGCCTGTGTGAGTACATGCATGTGCAGCAGCCTGTGTGAGTACATGCATGTGCAGTAGCAGCCTGTGTGAGTACATGCATGTGCACCAGCAGCAGCAGCAGCCTGTATGAGTACATGCATGTGCAGCTGCAGCAGTAGCCTGTGTGAGTACATGCATGTGCAGCTGCAGCAGCAGCAGCCTGTGTGAGTACATGCATGTGCAGTAGCAGCCTGTGTGAGTACATGCATGTGCAGCAGCAGCTGTCTGGGTGTGAGTACATGCATGTGCAGCAGCAGCTGCCTGGGTGTGAGTACATGCATGTGCAGCAGCAGCAGCCTGTGTGAGTACATGCATGTGCAGCAGCAGCAGCAGCTGCCTGGGTGTGAGTACATGCATGTGCAGCAGCAGCAGCAGCAGCCTTTGAGAGTACATGCATGTGCAGCAGCCTTTGTGAGTACATGCATGTGCAGCAGCCTGTGTGTGAGTACATGCATGTTCAGCAGCCTGTGAGTACATGCATGTGCAGCCGCCTGTGTGAGTACATGCATGTGCAGCAGCCTGTGTGAGTACATGCATGTGCAGCAACCTGTGTGTGAGTACATGCATGTGCAGCAGCAGCAGCCGCCTGTGTGTGAGTACATGCATGTGCAGTAGAAGCCGGTCTGAGTACATGCATGTGCAGTAGAAGCCGGTGTGTGTACATGCATGTGCAGCAGCAGCTGCCTGTGTGTGAGTACATGCATGTGCAGCAGCAGCCGGTGTGAGTACATGCATGTGCAGTAGAAGCCGGTGTGAGTACATGCATGTGCAGCAGCAGCCGGTGTGAGTACATGCATGTGCAGTAGAAGCCGGTGTGAGTACATGCATGTGCAGTAGAAGCCGGTGTGAGTACATGCATGTGCAGTAGAAGCCGGTGTGAGTACATGCATGTGCAGCAGCAGCAGCCGCCTGTGTGTGAGTACATGCATGTGCAGTAGAAGCCGGTGTGTGTGTGTACATGCATGTGCAGCAGCAGCAGCCGCCTGTGTGTGAGTTCATGCATGTGCAGTAGAAGCCGGTGTGAGTACATGCATGTGCAGCAGCAGCCGGTGTGAGTACATGCATGTGCAGTAGAAGCTGGTGTGAGTACATGCATGTGCAGCAGCAGCCGCCTGTGTGTGAGTACATGCATGTGCAGTAGAAGCCGGTGTGAGTACATGCATGTGCAGTAGAAGCCGGTGTGAGTACATGCATGTGCAGCAGCAGCCTGTGTGAGTACATGCATGTGCAGTAGAAGCCGTCTGTGTGTGAGTACATGCATGTGCAGTAGCAGCCGTCTGTGTGTGAGTACATGCATGTGCAGTAGAAGCCGGTGTGAGTACATGCATATGCAGCAGCCTGTGTGAGTACATGCATGTGCAGCAGCCTGTGTGTGAGTACATGCATGTGCAGTAGAAGCCGGTGTGAGTACATGCATGTGCAGCAGCCTGTGTGTGAGTACATGCATGTGCAGCAGCCTGTGTGTGAGTACATGCATGTGCAGTAGAAGCCGGTGTGAGTACATGCATGTGCAGCAGCCTGTGTGAGTACATGCATGTGCAGTAGAAGCCGGTGTGAGTACATGCATGTGCAGTAGAAGCCGGTGTGAGTACATGCATGTGCAGTAGAAGCCGGTGTGAGTACATGCATGTGCAGTAGAAGCCGGTGTGAGTACATGCATGTGCAGCAGCCTGTGTGTGAGTACATGCATGTGCAGTAGCAGCCGGTGTGAGTACATGCATGTGCAGCAGCAGCCGGTGTGAGTACATGCATGTGCAGCAGCCTGTGTGTGAGTACATGCATGTGCAGCAGCCTGTGTGTGAGTACATGCATGTGCAGTAGAAGCCGGTGTGAGTACATGCATGTGCAGTAGAAGCCGGTGTGAGTACATGCATGTGCAGCAGCCTGTGTGTGAGTACATGCATGTGCAGTAGAAGCCGGTGTGAGTACATGCATGTGCAGCAGCCTGTGTGAGTACATGCATGTGCAGTAGAAGCCGGTGTGAGTACATGCATGTGCAGTAGAAGCCGGTGTGAGTACATGCATGTGCAGTAGAAGCCGGTGAGAGTACATGCATGTGCAGTAGAAGCCGGTGTGAGTACATGCATGTGCAGCAGCCTGTGTGTGAGTACATGCATGTGCAGTAGCAGCCAGTGTGAGTACATGCATGTGCAGCAGCAGCCGGTGTGAGTACATGCATGTGCAGCAGCCTGTGTGTGAGTACATGCATGTGCAGCAGCCTGTGTGTGAGTACATGCATGTGCAGTAGAAGCCGGTGTGAGTACATGCATGTGCAGTAGAAGCCGGTGTGAGTACATGCATGTGCAGCAGCAGCCGGTGTGAGTACATGCATGTGCAGCAGCCTGTGTGTGAGTACATGCATGTGCAGCAGCCTGTGTGTGAGTACATGCATGTGCAGTAGAAGCCGGTGTGAGTACATGCATGTGCAGTAGAAGCCGGTGTGAGTACATGCATGTGCAGCAGCCTGTGTGTGAGTACATGCATGTGCAGTAGCAGCCGGTGTGAGTACATGCATGTGCAGCAGAAGCCGGTGTGAGTACATGCATGTGCAGCAGCAGCCGGTGTGAGTACATGCATGTGCAGCAGCAGCCGGTGTGAGTACATGCATGTGCAGTAGCAGCCGGTGTGAGTACATGCATGTGCAGCAGCCTATGTGAGTAGATCCCGGGGCGGGCCCCACACAGGAGGCGGGTCTTGCCGGGGGAGGGAGGCGCAGCCGGGCTGCCTGTTGTTGCTGCTGCGCGGAGAGAGACCCGATCCCCGGCTACTCACTGCCAGATCCTGGGGAGAGATCCCCGGCCACTCACTACCAGATCCTGGGGCGGGAGAGAGGGGGTCTCCGGGGCGAAGAACAAGGGGGGAGGGGACCCGGTCGCACATGCCTGGGATCTACCAGCCGCGGGAGGGGATCGAGGGATCAACTTCCTGGCTCCGGAGGATCTGTCCTCCCGGATCTTGCTGCCTCCAGCTCAGCAGCAGCTTCCACTCCCACCGGGGAGGGCTCCGGACCCCAGCGGCAGGTAGGACTCTCCCGTGCAGCCACCTCTGAGACGCAATCCTTCCCATTCTGCCTGCACTGGGGGGACCGGGGCCAGGGACTCCAAAGGGTGCTGGGTTATCTGGGTGTCACCTTTATATAATATACCGATATCAGAAATTTATCCACATACTTATCCCAGAAATACTATATTTCAGGCATTTCAGATCTCTTGCAGGGGGCACTGGAGTTCTGGGATCCCCCTAAGATCACACTTTAAAAAATCTATTCTGCTAAAATGTGTGTGTGTGTGTGTGTGTATTATTATTATTAACCATAGTACTTATACAAATGTGTTTGTATAAGAATGGTCAGGTATTTTAACCCCCCCCCCCATCCCCCTTTGTATAAGGGTGTGTTCAGGAGTTGGGTGACCATCAGGGAAATGTCACACTTTGGTGAAGTCTAAAAACAAACATCTGGATATATGGTGATTAGCCAGGGGTGCTGCCACGAGTATCTGTAACAAGTACATTGTTTCTAAGCTGTTTAAAGCACTAATAAAAACTATATGATCCCATGCAAATAGCATCATATACTGTATGGTGTTACCTTGAGGCTCACTGGCTGTGCTCACCTTTTGAAATGTCCTGTTTACTTGTGTAAGACCATTTAATGAGGGTAGTTAGCTGAAGTATACAAAGAGGGTAGGGACTACCTATTAGTGGATTGTATCCTGATGTGACACAATAGCAGATATCTTGGGGCTCGGGTGATTTAATAGTGAAACAATAAAATGCATGAAAACCCCCATGTCATTAGGGCATTTTGACCCTTTGACACTTTAAATGGAAAAAGTTCCTATTGTCCTTAATTCCCATAGAATCCCCTGATAACCTCCCTGTGCTGCAGACTGAGGCATGTATTGTAGGCCCCATGTGGTATAAAGAACTGTTCAGTGTTTGGAAAAATGATGGGGATGTGTCCCTATTAATTTATTTCTAAATGTTCTAGCAGGAAGTAATACATTGAGAGGTACCTCTGGTTTTCAAGTATGTCCTGGGCACAGAGTTATGATGACATGGTTACAAATACATAGTTACATTAAGTGTACAGGGTTATTATACATTGCATGCACAGTAAGGCAGAAAAGAACCGAAACACGAGCCGTGGGTTTAAAAATAAAATACAAATCACTTTGTTCTTTTCACATGGGCTATTTAGATAGAAGCTGGGAAAACCATTGCAAGAACATCTGCTAAAAAATTCCTGAAGGAAGAAGACTAAAGGAATCACTTGGCAAGTAACACATGTATGATTCATGCGTGTATTAGATTCCTATTTGTGGGTTCACTCAGGAACCTGACACGGGAAGCTTAGCGTCTATTGTTTCCGAGTCCTCTGCCTGGTTTCAGGTGGATGCATCAAAACATCCTTGGTGTAATAGGTCCAGTTGTATGGCTGGCAGTGTGTGGGGTGCTGTCTACGCGGTGTCTGCTTCTATCACTGAACAGGGATCCAGACCTGTGAATGGAAGTGGTCAATGTGTGCAAGTAAAACAACAAGACCGTGCAGAAGGGGAATAAAAACTGTTGTTATTCCTATGTCATGTGTTAAGGGCTTCAAATGTGTATTATGGCATTACATTGATTAGAAGGTACAGACTGTCTGTAAAAATCCTATGTACAATGCTACGTCCCATGCATTATATTGTAATTGTGAAGCTCTTTGAGTACCATTTGGAGAAAAGCACTATATGAAATAGTTATTCTTCTTATTGTTTAGTTAGCCCCTCGCAATCAGCCGAAAACTCTTGATGACTTGAATTTGTGTTTTTGCCCGATACCAGTGCAATCGGCTGCTAATCAAATAAGAGTTTTCCCCCCACCCCCCCTTTTTTTTTTTTTGCTGCATCTGTTTGTCAATATGTGACGTCTGTTTTAATCAACTTTGCTCCACTTGCATCATTGACCGATGATTTGCAAAGTAGTTTGTAGGAGGCGCTGCGTTACTTTAACAGGGTGCTTGAAAGATTGCATCTGGAACTGGTGACTATTGTTCTCTTCATTTCAATTTGTGAAATCAGACGGAGAGAGAGATCCTCTGAGCCCGAGAGATCCGCGTCAGATGTAGCAAATTAAAGTAACGAGCTTCATGCATATAATTCCAACGTGAAATTGATGCTGACGGCATCACCTTGATGCGTACCGCTCCTTGATTTTCACTTTCTTTGTAATATGCATGTGTTTTGAGTTTAGGGGATGCAAATTTGAGAGACAAAGAATAGGTTCAGATCCCATAAAAAACATGTTTTGGTCAAACAAAAAAATTAAAAATACAACATTTTGTAACGTGGAAGGGGATATGATTCACAAATGGTGCAATTTGCGCCGGACAGTCATTTCGCGGCGGACAGTCATTTCGCGGCGGACAGTCATTTCGCGGCGGACAGTCATTTCGCGGCGGACAGTCATTTCGCGCCGGACAGTCATTTCGCGCCGGACAGTCATTTCGCTGGCAGCGACATACGTATGAATTTTTGAAATCTTTCTGGTTATATTTGCAATAGAGGCGAACTCCGCCTAATCCTGACCGCTTTATGTGGCACAAAGCGGAAAACTTACTGCAGTTATAGGCGCAACTTTTGATGCATCTCATTGCAATATCGCGCTATTTCCTCCTATAACCAGTTCCCAAAATGCTTATCAGGCAAGTTGGGGCACAAAATGGCTCAAAGCACCTTGATACATTGCACCGGTTTTGAAGCAAAGCCCTAGTTTGCGGTGCTTGATACATGTCTCCCTGTATGTTAAAAATATGTTTGGAAGGTTACAAAATAAGTGCATGTCGGGCCCCTCCGGCAATGAATGGGGTTGAAAAGGGCGCTAACCAATTTGGACATTTTTACCGATTAAAGACACCGACGGGGATTATATTTAGTAAGTAGCCTGGATCAATGAAGTAGTGAGTTTTTGCTAATGCCCCTGTTAATTGCAGATCGTTTGAATCCACATGCTATTGACCTGTTGCTTCTGACATTTGAACATGGAAAGGATAACCTCGTCGCCCTTCCCTGTTCCTTTGTCTTTCTGCTTATCTTATCCGCGATTATAGAGAAGCAGACCGTAGTTACATTGGACCCTTGTGGACATCGTCTCCTTTTCCATCTGTTCGAAACATGGTTGCCGTTTGGTTTGCCACGACCTCCTACTTTGCAGTAATGTAGTATCTTCATCCAATAAAAGAACTTGGTAGTCCCTTTGCCGTTGCCCTAATTCCCCGGGCACATATACAGTATGCAGCCACTTCTGGGGTAGAACTCTGGTACCAAAGGCCTGATGCTACAGCCTCCAGAGAAGAAGAATAAAGCAACTACATGGTGATTTTTAGTTATATTTATATACAATCTTACTCCATGGTTTTGTGGTATGTTAATCTTCTCTATTTTCCCACTTGCTTTATACATACATAGGGCAGTAAAATTAATGCATTTACAAACCCAGGAAAGACCTTTCAGGCTGACAAGGATGCATCATGTGTCAGTTTCCAAAGGTTTTTTTTGACATCCCAAATGCGCTCACTGCCGCCCATGAATATTATATTGTATTAGCCAGCAATAAAACATTTGGTGCTATGTAAATGTGAAAATATTTTGAACTATCTATAATTTATCTTTTGGTTCCTATAATTGCTGGTGATATCCTGCAGAAGTCTCTTTCTATTTTGGGATGGAGATGTCCATTAAATATTTGCAGGGCTCAATAAAAAATGGCGGCTTTATGTATTCTCAGAACTTATCTGCTTTATTTTGTGTATCATAGTAAAACATTTTTTTTTTAGTAGTTTATGGAAACCAGCAAAATATGACATATCGTTCTTGCAAGACTTCAGCGGTCTCACATTTTAATCCGGTCTGTAACTGGTACATACGCCTAAAACATATATTATCTTTGCTGATCATCCAATGTCTTTAAATATAATGTATAACCCTGTTCATTTAATGTGACATTGTATTGTCATCATAACTCTGTGCCCAGGACATACTTGAAAGTATTGCTTCCTGGTAAAACGTTATATAAATCCGTGGGATGTAGTTCAGAGTATGGTTTTCTGGGCTAAATGTAGTAATCTATTGTAATCTTAATTATACAGGGGATGTTCGTTACTGTGCCTTTGGTGTACCTCGTTAAATTGGACTTCTGCTTTGACTCTGGTTGTGAATTACCTGGACATGAAAGGGCTTCTTCATCCCTTGGTGACCTATCGACTCCGCAGGGACAGTCATACATTTTGTGAATGGAATTGTGTGGGACAGTCTGTGTTCTGTGAAAGAGGTCGTATGGTTTTGCCATGAGCCAGTGTGTCCAGAGTCTGTGTACAACTGAAGCAAATGCTGCAGCCCCTGATTTGTGACTCACTGCAGTGATGTTGTGCATGGCCAATATGAACTGTTCTTGCAACAACCCACAATTCCCTTTATTCCTCTTGTCATGCAGAGGTTAACCCTTATGCAATTGGGCTTTTGGGACATTATTTAAAGCTGCAATCACCTCCAGAAGCCGCTGTTTAATTCCTGTAATGCTAGTAATCTTGCCCCCTGGGCATGTGATGCTCTTGGGATTTTTTTTAATGTTAAAAATCATGGTTCTGTTAATCTCTAGTGACCAGTCTGCATTTGGGTTTTGGGGGAGATGTCGATTTTTTTTTTTAACCTCCCGGATATTTTATAGTTCAACTGCTCCTATCATCTGACCTGAGGCGTCAGATTAAAAAAATAAATAAAAACGTCTCCTGAATGGACGAGATGAGATCTTGTAACGTAAATGCAAAAAGTAGGTGGGATTGCAGCTTTAAGGACCCTGGTAAATAAGGACTATATAAGCTATATATAAAGTAGCCAAGGCAGATATTACCAGGACTCCCCATTGAACCTATACATGAGATAGTGTGAATACATTCTGTAATAATGTATTAGGAGTGTACTGCCTTCCAGGTCTTCAAATTGTGGTATTCTACAAAAAAAGAAAGTTCTATTCAGTGCAAGATCTTTCCTGTTTGTGATAATTTGTTGCCAATATTCCCAGCAGTGTGAGCTGCAAACTGTAACAATAGCTAATGTTACCGTAGTAATATAAGAATACATTGTAGCTACTGAGTAACACTGACTGAAGGATTGACTTAGAACTGAAATGCAGCCATTTAGTGAACCCTGGGAAGCAGGATTTTGCTGATCGGTCACGGGACAACCAATCGATCGGCAGCTTAGGTAATTCGTTTTCACTAAAGATAATCAAAGGCTGCATATATTAAAACAAAAACATTTAATTTTTTTAACCTGCTTGGGAGTGACTCTTTAAAAAAATACATAAATGTTTAGTTATAGAGTGAGTGACCGTTTTGAAGAGATACGTATTTCATGCCTATGACAGTTAACAACAATGACCGATGCAAACAGGTAAGGCCGCGCTTATATCGCCGGCGACGTCGGGCTACAGTCGCTGGGAAAACCAAATTGAGATGACGTCCAGCGATAGCGACCAAGCCATCGCTCCGTTGCGCTGTCGCATCGCACTTACTATAAGCGCACGCGATGGCGGCAATGCATTTGTTTTGACGCGACGTCGCCGGCCCTATAGGCGCAGCCCAAGACTGATACAAGCAGATATGTTTTGTCAATGCTCAATAGGACCAATATCTCTACTCAAAACTAACGAGGGCGGGGAAAAGAAATCAGCCTTTTAATAAACAAGTTTAGTGATCAAGTATTCAACATTGTAACTGGATAAAGTTATTCTGCAAAGCTGCATATATTATCCCCACTAACATGTAAAATAACATGTTATCTCCTTAAGTATAGTGTTAAATAGCACTACTGTTGAATAATGTGCCAGCATTAACCTAGCGAATCTCACAAAACAGGTGCGATAACGTCTGCTACATCTGTTTGTGTTGTAGGCTTCTCTAGCAGAAAATGTTTTTTAAGCAACAGTTTGAGTTACCAAGGTGTTATTTCTTAAGCAATAGGACATGTTTCATACTCCTTGTTTGGAAGAGTAATTTCCCCTTTATATGTCTCAATTAGCACATCCTTGATTTATTTGGGTTTAATTTGCCTTCGTCCTGCTCCTTTTTGTGTAGACTATTCCGTAAAACTGCTTTTTAAATCTGCCGTTTCAAAAAATATTTCCATTCAATATGTGCATCTTTACAATCTGCACACTGACAAGTGATTAGCTAAGTTGCTGATCAGTCCATTCTCCTGTAATCGATTGCTGAAGATTTGGCTCGGGGGTTCTTGAAATCACTGTTAGTGCTGAAGAAGAGGACCAAAGATGCAAAGTTCTGTGTGGAAGATCATGTGACCAGGCAGGCACTAGATACAATTTCTGCACTGCTGGAGAGAGGGCAAAAGGGGTGTGCCAGAGCCTGTTTCAGAAGAGGAAGGGGATGTGACTTTGTAAATGGTTGCTATAGAAACAAAAATGCTTGTTATATTAAAATACATTTTTTTTAAATGCTACAAGTATTTTCTCATAGTACAGAACTAATTTATTAAAAAAAAAACACACAAAAAATCACATGTAGGATATTGCTTGGATTGCAGCTCTAAAGGAGCAATCCAAGATGGCTTTAAATGTTCTTATTTTTTAACATACGTTTGAAGCCGGTGGTCTCCGGAGCTGAACACCATTAATATCAGCTCTGTGACCCCCTGGTTCCTGAGATACAGGCCTCCAAAGGGTGTGCCGGTATCTCAGCAAAGTTTAAAGCTCCTGCATCACGCGGCCAATAGGAAGTCGAACCTGATGACATCCCGGTTTTCTATTGGCCCACAGGGCACACGAGCTTTGAAACTCTGGCATTATGTGAACCCCGCAAGCGGAGCACCTACCGGCGCCCGCTCCGGAGGTCTGTATCTCTGGGAGCAGGGGGTCCCCGGAGCTGAAATGAATGTGGTACAGCTCTGCAGAACCCCTGCTTCAATCTAATGGTTTTTTTTTTTAAATAGCACGCTTGATTCCCTCTTTAAACTCTTCCAGTGTGGAAATCGATACAGTGAGTCGCCATCATTAATATGCTAATGTGTCACCGTATTGTATAGGAGGCTAAAGATACTTGTATATGCCTGAGGACAGACACCGTGTGCATTCTGACGGGTGTGCAAAGCTTCTTCTAAACACCTAAGGCTGCGGCCGCGTGCTCGTCACTCGCCAGCTCCTGACCTCCTCCCGTGTCGGCCCCAGTCCCTCCTCACAGCCAGACTCACTACGCGCTGTGACGCGTCAGCCGCCAGGGGATGCAAGAGGATTGTGATCCCGTGCGGTGACGCGTCACGTGGTGCGCTGGTGAGCCAATCAGCACTGGGGGCTGTACCTTCCTGGAGCTGTCAGAGCTTCCGCCACCTCTAAAAGGTGGGGGGGGGGAAAGTGTGTGTGTATGTGTGTATGTGTGTATGTGTGTATGTGTGTATATGTATGTACGTATGTATGTGTGTGTGTTGTGTGTTTCACACAGCCCCCATGTGTCTCCCCCTCCTCTCTCACACACACACGGGGGGGACGGGACGAGACGACGACGACTTTACAGCACCCGATCTATTTGCCCCCTTGTATCACCCCCTCTCCTGCGAACCCACAACCTTCTTCACCCCTCTCCCCCCCCCCCAACCCGTTTTGGCTACCCCCCACCTTAAAAATTGCTCCCTACGGACCGCAGATAGTGGCGAAGTGCCTCTCTGTCGGTGCAGCGGGGCCTCGGCCTTAGAGTAAGGAGGAAATAATCTTCATTCTAAACTTGTTTTCAAGAAACAAGGCAAACAATCTCCTAACAAAGCCTGATTAACAATGTCCACATGGCCTGCGAGAGGGGGGATTAGCAGGGCCTGCTGCTGCTGCTGCTGCTGCTGCTGCTGCTGCTGCTGCTGCTGCTGCTGCTGCTGCTGCCCCACAAGGTTGATAAAAACATGTCTGTTTGGAGCTTGTACATCAATTCTTGACGCTTCCCGTTTTGTCTGACTTTTAACGGATAAGGTTTGCTATTTTCTAACTTGTCTTTTAATGCTGTAGTCACTCTTGCTAATGGTAAAAGACGTTTTTTTCACGTTGATTTACACGTTTGTATAAAGCCAGGAGTTGAAACGATTACCTTTTTAATGTAACCGCGCTGAAGGGGATGGCTCGGGGAAGGCGGAAAAGCAGCGGCGTATCAACAAGTTCGCGGATACGTTTCCCGCCAAGACCACTTACATACCAGGTGTGATACTGGTTGTCTCACTTTATCTCCTGTAATACGGCTGGGTGTATGCAGCCAAATATATATACGTTGCTGGTATAATTGTCAGAATATTCAATTGTTTTTAATATAAAAGATTGTAAGCTCTTCGGGGCAGGGTCTCCTTTTCCTATTGTTTTATGTCTGAAGCGCTTATTCCCATTATGTTATAATATTATGCCACGTGTATTACTGCTGTAAAGCGCTATGTACCTGGATGGTGCTATATAAATAAAGATGGTTTGGCCTAAATATTTATAAGGCAATGTTGTGTATGTTTATAAAATTACACACACACACACACTTATAGGGCAATTATGGATTATAAGAATTTTCTTACATAACCAGGCTCCACCCATTTTGAGAGCCAATCCGCATACTGTATAAGGTAGGATGGTAAAAGTGGAGAAAGCTCCACCTTGGGGGCCCAAGACAGCCATGTTGCTTGTGGCAGGAAGATCAAAGACACACACACTGTGTGTGTGTATAAACTGTTTTCTTTCCAAATGCTTCTAAAATTAGTGTCGCCTAATATTCGGGGTCCCCCTATAATCGTGTGAATACGGTGCACGCATATAAGACGACCTCAAAATACATGGCCATACGTGAGTGCTTAAATGTACACTGTAACTAATGTAAATCTATTGAAGCTTTCTTAGATACTGAAGGGTTAATATTAATATGCACTTGTCAAACAAAATGAGCTCACTTAGTTTTTTCAGGCCCCTTATCTTTTAAATGGATTAGCCAGAACAAGCTGAGGGTTGAACATAAGCACCAGTGTGTGACCCTGCTTTTCTGAGGGAACACGTGAGTAACTATAACACAACCCAAAGGAGATTAGTCAGGTTGGCAGGAATGGGGAATGCACTTCCAGTTTCCCTCATTAACCTCTCTGTGTTACAAGGTTCTAATGTGAGAGTCGTGGGATGATGGGAGGCAGCCCAAGCAGACCCTTTGCATGGGCATAATTAAGGCATCTGAGCAGAATTATTCACATTGCTTTAACCGATCTATTTTTTGCTGAAATTAAATAAGCGTTCAACTATCCAGTCTCGCTTTCTTCACACAAAGTACTAAATAATGTGAATGTAAAATTACATTTTTAGCAGCCACCTGAACCACATTACTCCTTCCGCCCCCCTCCCCCCCCCCCCCATTCAGTATCCGGGTCAAGGTGTCCGAGTGTAGGAATGTAATACTCTTCTACAGTAGAAAAATCGGCAGTTTTGGATGGGTTAGATATTTAGGAAAATGGATTTTATCCTTAAAAGATTAAGATGTGGCTTCCTGATATCCTATCTACCCTTTACTGCAGAGGGGCGTGAGATTTTCTGGGGGGAGGCGGGGCAAGGCGCTTACTGAAGCCCCACACTCTTCCCCAAAGCATTTAAATGAAAGGCCTCTGAAAGTTCCCTTACCTTGTCTCCGGAGGCTTCTGGTGATGCGTAGCCATAGCAACGCGGCATCAACCGACGCCATGGGGTCACATCAGAAACGCCGAGGTAAGGAGGCGGGGGGGGGGGAGCAGGCAGGGGGGTGCAGAGGAAACGGTTTGCGCACCCCTTCTTTACGGTGCAGTCTGAGAAACTCCTGCACTAGGGGCCTACAGAATTCTTCAACTATTGTTAAAAAGGGTAGCGATAACGTTACATGATTAAGTGCTTTTATGGTGTTGCAATTCCAAAATATGCCACTAATTGGGATAATCGCAGAAGAGAAATTGAATTAGTCACAAGCTGCACACTTTTTTTTTTTGTGTGTGTTGTCTGTGTTTAATCCTATTATTTCAGCACCTGAGGCACCAGGAGATAGTGACCTCCCCAAGGATGCACGGTGCAGGCTTTCGGCCTTTTATCGGGGTCTTGCACTGAACCACTATATTATTCATAGCCTCAGTCAGGAGTTCCCAACCTTTTTTTAAACGGTGCTATTGTCTTGCCTATGGTGTTCTGATTCTGTATTCCGAGCACAAAGCAAGATGGCCAAGATATGGGAGTTGGGACCACAGGACATCATGTACGGGTTGTATTGAGTAAATAAATATTATTTTGGGTTATTGATGCAGGGAAACTGGCTTCATTCTTTTTGTCGCATTCTCTGATCTCCTCTTCCTGTATCGAACAGTGGACATGTCTCCCATCACTCTGATCCCCCTTTTAAGACCCCTCCTAAGTTGATCAGTCTGCCAGGTTGGGACACTGCACCAAGTGCTTGACTCGTTTGGTTGTCACTGTCAATATTTGCCCTGATAATGTAATGTTTCTGGTTCATGTGCAGCTCTCAAGGTCCAAAGTCCGATCTGGAAATATGGGCCAACAAATAACGTTTTAATACAAATTCTCTGACCTCCGATGCCAAGTCACTACCTCCCTGATGAGTAGGATTCAACAGGTCTCGCCTCCTTTTGCTATATCCAACCTCTCGTTTCATAAATAAGATGTCATTATTAGCTTTTCTGATTTGGGGTTTGCGAGTATGAAGTACTTCATCATATACCGCACTTGGGTTTTCTCCGGGATTAGGAGCAGATACCTCACTGAGAAAAGAATGCAGAAGAATTTCGAGTTGTCGGTGATCAGAGTGCCGGTCACAAGGGTGGCGGGCAGTTAATGGTTCTACAGAATAGAACACTACTGGATGGTCTCATAATGTGTACAATGTTATTGCAATATGAAGGTGATTTGTGGGGCCAGCTGTTTTTGGCCTGCATCTTCTGCTGCTGTCGATGCGCAAGGCCTATCACTCCCAAGTAAGCGAACAATAATGCATTGCGATGTAGAGCGGTGGTGGCCAACTTCAGTCCTCAAGGACCACCAACAGGCCAGGTATTACAGATATCCCTGCTTCAGCACAGGTGGCTCAATCATTCTGATTGTTTCACCTATGCTGAAGCAGGGATATCCTTAAAACATGGACTATTGGTGGCCATTAAGGACTGGACTTGGCCACTCCTGATGTAGAGTATCTGCCTAACTTGAGAGCAGGACTCCAACATGATCCTTGGAGCCATCAAAGAACATTTTGCCCTCTATGCTTAAATCCCAGACTCTCTTATTAAATGCTAGCATGGGTTATATAGGTTAAGAGCCAACAGGGGCAGATTTACATGATTAGAAGATCTTGGGGGAACAATCACTAAACTGCTAGAGCAGCTACAGTACTACTATCATTAACAGATTCAAGTGAATGGCCGTTAAAGATTACCTTAATACCTATAGCACTTTAGTGATCGCACCACCCTGGGAGGCTGTGAGTGTGTTTGAATCAGTGTTGCTGTGTATGTATCATGTTGGGTTTTTGAGCAATGGGCTGTTTTTATTGCTTTTATTTATTTTTTGTTGGGTCTCCCACTGTCAAATCTCTGCTGTGTAAGGGATTATCAATGTGTCACTCCTTTCTCTGCCACCGCAGAGACAGATCTGAGCAGCAGCATCTTCCTCCCGTGTCACTTACAGATTGGCAGTTGCTCGCTACAGCCGTTCATCCCACAAGGGTGAGTCACGCGCGATCGTCCCTATCGCTGGCAACTGACTGCTCACATTACCCTGCCTCTTCCACCCACTTCCCCGAGGGTGAGAGATCGCACATCCAGCATCTTCTCCCTTCATGCTGTCTTAGTATGGCTGGCACTTAACTCCCTCCCCCCCCCCTTTTATTTTAAATCACTCTCAGGCAGATATTGTATACAGGCATACCCCGGTTTAAGGACACTCACTTTAAGTACACTCGCGAGTAAGGACATATCACCCAATCGGCAAACAACAGCTCACGCATGCACCTGTCAGAACGTCCTGAACAGCAATACCGGCTCCCTACCTGTACCGAAGTTGTGCGCAAGCGGGGAGACTATACAGCCTGTTACACATGCGTTATTTATATCAGTTATACACGTATAGGACGTTTGCAGTACAGTACATGCATCGATGTGGGAAAAAGGTAGTGCTTCACTTTAAGTATGTACATTTTCGCTTTACATACATGCTCTGGACCCATTGCGTACGTTAATGCAGGGTATGCCTTTATTTCCTTTCTTAGGTACAAAAGTTTCCAACTTTACGGTCTACATTAAAATAAAGTTAAGGTGGAATACAATATTTATTAAAAATAAATGTATGTATATTATGTATGTATGTATGTATGTATGTCTTAGACATACGCATAAGGCTGGGGCCATAGAGGGGTTGTCAGTGCTGGACCGCGCCGACGCTGAGGCTCGCCTGCTGAAATCTGCGCGATTTCATGCCCATGCAGGCGAGCCAGCGGGCGCGATAGGAGGCGGGGGGAGACTGAGGGAGGCAGGGCAGTGACGTCGCTGGGCCAATCGCCCGTGACGCACCAATGTCAACATCATGGCGCCAACGTCCCAGCGCCGTGACGTTGACGCTGCTCCGCGCTGATTGGATGTTTTCAGCCGACAGCGCTGTGAAAAACAGCGCTGGCTGTCGGCTGAAAAATCCAGCGCCTCAGCACGCCTGCGGATGCTCGCGTGAGCCCCCTCTCAAGGCATCCTCATTGAGGATGCAGGGGCTCAGCGCGGAGCGTCCGCACGGCTCAGCGCGGCCTATCCTTCTATGGACTCGGCCTAAGGGTTGATGCCACATTATGGAATGAGGAGCGGCTCAGTGAGTAAAGACACTGTCTGGCACTGAGTGTGAAGCAAGGGAACCTGGTTCAATTCCCGGTGTCACTTTATCTGCCTGTGCCTCAGGCACCAAAAACATAGATTGTAAACTCCACGGGGCAGGGACCTGTGCCTGCAAAATGTCTCTGTAAAACGCTACGTAAAACTAGCAGCGCTATACAAGAACATGCTATTATTATTATTATTATGTGACAGGGGTGGCCAACTTCAGTCCTCAAGGACCACAAACAGGTCCGGTTTTAAGGATATCTCTGCTTCAGCACAGGTGGCTGTCATGCTGAAGCAGGGATATCCTTAAAACCTAACTTGACCTGTTGGAGGTCCCTGAGAACTGGATTTGGCCACCTCTGTACATGAAGGAAGCCACTTACCGTACGGTTCACGATCAACAATAATATATTTTGAAAGAGATGAAAGATGGCTATAGTAGGAAACCAGGTAATAAAACCTCATGTCAAAATGTGAACACAAGAGGGTCGATATCAACCATTTATTCCATTTTTCTCCCTTCTCTGGAAAAAGAATTCCCTTTTATAGCACATTGGGAAAGGGGATCTAGGGCGAATTCTGGAACCAGAAATATGGGAGGAAATATTCGAAGCAGCGGCCACAAGCTCTATATGTACTCCGATAAACGGAAATGCCTATAAAGTTTTATATAGGTGCTACCTAACCCCAGAGCGTCTAGCTAGGATGTACCCGGGTACGTCCCCTATGTGTCCTAAGGGCTGTGGCCAAAGTGCCCCGTTCATTCATATGTGGTGGCTGTGCCCCCCTCCCCCCCCCCCCCGGGGTGGCGGAGCTTTGGAGAGGGGCTCACAGGCTGACACAGAAAGTTCTGGGTTTTGACCCATGGGTATGTCTCATAAAACAAACCTCAGGAGAACTTGGATAGCACCAAACTAAACTTATTAGCCATATAGTGACAGCAACGCGCTGTGCCGTGGCAGAGGCGTTGGTGAGCCCGAGCCTGCCGGTTCTTAACCAGATAAGAATATGGTACTCTCTCAAAATGGAGAGAGTCGCTGGGATTCTGGGGGATTCCTGCTCAAGGTTTCAGAAGGTTTGGCAGCTGTGGCTGATTCATGAAAACCCTCAGCACACAAGGTCGCCCACCCATAGATAAGTCCAATATCCTCCAATGAGACCCTCGCCCACCCATAGATAAGTCCAATATCCTCCAATGAGACCCTCGCTGTTTTCCGGGCTACCCAGAGGGACTATATATATATATATATATATATATATATATATATATATATATATATATATATAGTTGTTGGGGTGGGGGGTGGGGGGGGGATACAGAAATCAAAGAGAGAAGGGGGGAATGGTGCAACATTCCTGGCGGGCACATTTCACATAGTAAGAATACACAATACATGACCACTGGCAAAAATATATATATATTTTTGCCAGTGGTCATGTATTGTGTATTCTTACTATGTGAAATGTGCCCGCCAGGAATGTTGCACCATTCCCCCCTTCTCTCTTTGATTTCTGTATCCCCCCCCCCACCCCCCACCCCAACAACCGTTGGAAAGACTTAATAAAACTTAAGTACAAAAAAAAAATGTGAACACAAGACCGCTGAAACTGCCGTAATGCAACTGGGATGATACATCGATGATGCAGTAAACAACAAAGCATGTAAACTACATAGAAAAAAATCACAATAGTTGTCAGAGTGCAGGCATTACTATAGGACTTAATCCCATAATTATCCTGTCTTTATGCTACACAACTATTACTGCGCTATAGAACAAATGTTAAAAAATAACTAATCCTGGCAGAACAGCAGCCTGGCTTCTCACATTGCCCAATAGATTGATTGGTCTTATTACTGAAATCCAGTATTGTGGTGTTTGATCATTTCATGGAACTAACAAAACAAGTTTAGAGTATTGTGCAATTGAGATGAATTTGTCATGTTCGAAGCATAGGGTTTGCTATCCTAGTATTAAATGCAGCATTGCCACCTACTGTTGGTGGAACTGGCCAGTATTATGCTGGACACGGTCACTGTTTGGGAAATGGCACCGTTTCTCCCATCGTGGCAGTTGTATGTATTCCGTCCTTGTCCGTGCAGTTATGTAAGGCTACATGGACCAGATCAGTTGTCGCTTAGAACTTTCTTTGCAGTGGTTTCCGTGGCTGTAATTAGACTTTTGATCGTTTTATTTATTTAATTTTTTTTCTCTTTATTTTATTGTGGTCGGTGCTAATCCTGTTTGAAGATGAGTTGTTTGGGCATGAACCGATGGCTACTGCTGCAAATCGGGTATCGAGTGACGGCACACGGCCGTCTCGCATCTTTCAGCGCTTGTTTAAGATATGTTTCATAGGTTTGGCAAATGCGCGGTCCCAGAAAACCAGACTGCACAATAACAAATATCGCCGAATGCGCAGCAGTCACGCTGCTTTTGCTCAGGGCAAATAGGAGACCTCTACTTCACATGGAGGGGGGGAGGAGAATGGTCCGTGGTGCAGAGATCAGGCGATGAGTTACAGCAAGGGTGCTCAGCTCCAGTCCTCAAGCCCCCCCACCCCACTCGCCCCCAACAGGTCAGGTTTTCAGGATATCGCAGCTTCAGCACAGGTGACTCAATCAGACTGTGCGTCTGGTTGAGCCATCTGTGCTGAAGCAGGTACTGATTGAGCCACCTGTGCTGAAGTAGGGACTGATTGAGCTACCTGTGCTGTCGCAGGAATAACCTGAAAACCTGACCTGTTGGGGGGGGGGGGGGCTCGATGGGTGGAGTTGAGCACCCCTGAGTTGCAGAGAACTTCATTATTTTATTTTTAAGTCACAATAAACACATTAAAGTGAAGAATTAAAGGCAGTTCATAAAAATACATAAATATCGCTGTTTTAAAGACGTGGTCCCACGTAGCAGAGACCACGGCTAATCTTTAAACCATTCGTCAGGTTCCTTTTAATAATTCAGTCCCCCGTAAAGTAATAATAATGTCTTTGCTTCCTGTGTAAAAATGAACAGGATTCTATCTGTGCAATTCTAGCCTCATCTGATATTTATTGTTGTGCCCCTTTATCTCGGAGGGCGTATAATTAGTTTAACCCTTTGAGTGCCGGAGGGGGCTGTGTGGCCAGAGTTTTCCCAAGAAATTAGGAAAAGATTGTAAAAAAAAACAAAAAAACAAAAAAAAAATACTTTTTCCAATGATCAAAGATCCAGGGGTGACAAAACTCGATCTTCCGGTTTTAAGGATATCCCTGCCAGCTGTGCTGAAGCAGGGATATCATTTAAAACCTGGCCTGCTGGTGGCTCTTGAAGACTGAGTTTGGTCACCCCTGGCACAGATCATTGGAAAAATTCAAAGCTGAAATCCTGTCACAGTTCCAGTACTATTGGGTAACCTCTCATTAAATTCTATAGGGACTGGGTGACCCGTCACTATGGCCGATCAACCTCTTTATTTATTTATAAGTGTTTTTAAAGCACATGTAATACAAATTTATTTATTTATTTTATTTATTTATTTATAAAATATTTTACCAGGAAGTAATACATTGAGAGTTACCTCTCGTTTTCAAGTATGTCCTGGGCACAGAGAAAAACAAATAATACATGGTTACAAGTACAGTTACATAAATGAACAAGGTATACATTATATACAAGACATTGCGTGCACAGTTATAGAAAATATATATTATGAGCGTATGAAACAGTTACAGACCAGATTAAAATGTGAGACCGCCTTAGATTTGAAAGAACTTAAACTGGTGGTGGATGTGAGAGTCTCTGGTAGGTTGTTCCAGTTTTGGGGTGCACGGTAGGAGAAGGAGGAACGTCCGGATACTTTGTTGAGCCTTGGGACCATGAACAGTCCTTTGGAGTCTGATCTCAGGTGATAAGTGCTGCAAGTGGTAGGGGTGAGGAGCTTGTTCAGGTAGCTGGGTAGCTTGCCCATGAAGAATTTAAAGGCAAGACAGGAAAGGTGAACTTTGCGCCTAGACTCTAGTGATGACCAATCTAGTTCTTTGAGCATTTCGCAGTGATGTGTGTTGTAGTTGCATTGGAGAACAAAACGACAAATTGAATTGTAGAGGGTGTCAAGTTTGCTAAGGTGGGTTTGAGGTGCCGAGCCATATACTATGTCTCCGTAGTCGATAATTGGCATTAGCATCTGCTGTGCGATACGCTTTCTGACCAGGAGACTTAGGGAGGATTTGTTCCTGTAAAGTACCCCTAGTTTGGCATAGGTCTTGGTTGTCAGAGTATCAATGTGCATCCTGAATGTTAAGTGGGAGTCAAACCATAAGCCCAGGTATTTAAAACTAGTGACAGGGGTTAGGGTGGTGTTAGCGTTGGTTCTAATATGGAGCTCAGTCGCTGGAAGCTTTAAAAATTTAGTCTTGGTCCCAAATACCATTGTTCCAGTCTTGTCAGTGTTTAAAAACAGTTTGTTTTGGGAAATCCAGTTTTCGAGTCTCAAAAAGTCAGACTGAAGTATGTGTTGAAGGTCAGAGAGGCTATGGCTGTGTGCATATAGGATTGTGTCATCTGCATACATGTGTATTGAGGCTTCCTTACAAGCTGTGGGAAGATCATTAATGAACACTGAGAAGAGTAGGGGCCCCAGAACAGAGCCTTGTAGGACACCACAGGTGATATCCAGGGGGTTGGAGTTAGAGCCAGAGATGGACACATGTTGGGATCTTCCTGATAGGTAGGACTGAAACCAGTTTAAAGCATGCTTCCCTATTCCAGAGCTCTGGAGTTTGTTAAGCAGGATAGCATGATCAACAATATCAAAAGCCTTTGCAAAATCTAGGAATACTGCACCAGTGAGTTGTCCCCATTCCATGCCGACCGGTAACGTTCTCTCATACTAAGACCTTTCATGCGTGTAGTATTGATATGTTCCCTCTACTCCAGGCCGTTCATCTCGCATCCCTTACAGCCGGGTTAAATGCTGGTGTTAAGTCGCCAACAGGAGGTTGGAAATGTCGCCTTTTGTTTTTCATTTAATTGTTCGATTGATATTCCGAATTTGAATGTCCCTCTAATCGTCAAGTCACTGCTACTAAATGCTAGAAGTAAGGGCTCCAATGCTGGCTATCACCAAATTCAATATGGTGACCTTGTGTAGGCTCGGTGCATTGGGGTTATTTTAATATACTTTCTCCAAGGGATAAAGAGCTTTGGTGAGCTAGAAGTGTACAGTATAGATGTGTTTATTATTATTATTATTATTATTATTATTATTATTATTATTATTATTATTATACAATGTAGTGAGTTCATTTTTGTCGACAAACAAAAATGGCTGTTTTTCTTGAATGGGGCAGTTTTTTGGCACATTGCAGGTGATGCACAGGGGCCTGCTAATGGGACGGGTTTTTGGTGTGTAAGGTTTCCAGATTTGAGCTTCAGTTCCTTTTCATGCATGAGCGTTTATTTCACTGTCCTAGATATGGCATGTACCATATCTAGTACCATATCTAGAACCATATCAGAAGAGGACACTGGGGCAATCACAGTGCTCCCCAGTGACATCAAAGCCAGATCTAGCACGCTGGGACCGGCAGCGGTGGTGATTGATAGGTCAAGTCACCGCTGCTCAATTGGGGATGGGGGGGGGGGGGGAGATGGAGAATCCTCATCGGAGAGCAGGTGGCAGAGCCTGCGTGAGGGCGGAGCTAGTCAGGGCCGCCCTGTACTCTGCCTGCCCCTGCTGAATATGGCAGGCAGAGGTGTGAGTGTGCCTGTCTGTGAATGTTCCTGTCTGTGAGTGTGTGTTTGCGTGTTTAAGTAGTGTGTGTGTGTGTGTGTGTGTGTGTGTGTGTGTGTGTGTGTGTGTGTGTGTGTGTGTGTGTGTGTGTGTGTGTGTGTGTGTGTGTGTGTGTGTTTTCTGCATGGTAAATAATGCTATTTATAATTCTGCCCTAGTTTTGCAGCAAGTGATTTATGCAGCAATGCCACTCCCTATATAAACTTTTTAAAATACATATGGAGGCCTAATTTTTATACTACGATGACACACACAGACTGTGTGTGTGTGTGTGTGTTTGTGTGTGCACAGGATAGAGATGACTATTCTATCAGTGTGAAGGGAGGGAAGCAAACAATATGTGTCATTTTATTTATATAGCACTTTACAACATTACAATACAAGGTAAATAATGGCCAAACAATGGGGATATGTGTAACAGGGAAACGACAACATAAGGCAAAGGGGAGATCCTGCCCCAAAGAGCTTACAATCTAAATAGGTCTAATATAATATCTACAAGGCCTTAAATATTAAAATGTGGTTTCTGTGGTGAAACTTCAATCTTCATACCCGACACATGTAGCACACAGAAAATCTCAATTTTTGCTTATTTTTTATTATATGTGGGTGATCTTAAAAATGTCTGTTTTTCAGACCATTTTGCTTGTATGGGTTTTTACTATTAGGGGGTTGGTACAACTTATATTAACAGGGCTTCAGGTTCAAGGGCGGCTAAATTGCAGTGTGTTTCAATGCTAAACATTGGTTGGGCGGCCATAACCTGCCCAACGCCTACAGAATCCAGCGAACCTGAGACTACACGCAGGCGAAACAATCCTAGTACTGACACATTAGGATGAGTCCAGACACGAGCCGGTGGTCGTGTGCGTGGATGTGTTTGGGGGGAGCTTGGAGGAATGAGGAGGTTGGAGCCCATCCTTATTATTTGCAAGAAACCCTGAAGGCCCCCTCATAAAACCAGCTTCCCAGAGAGGCTGAAAACATAATGTACTCGCACACTCTGCTCGCAGCTCCCTCTGTATTGGAATGTTTTATTGCAAATCTGCAACAGTCTTTTTAATGGGAAATGTTTCTTGAAGGGGGGTGGATGTGGGTTGCATTCTTCTGCTCACCCCATGCTCCTTCCCAGAATCCTGCAGTGAGGTGTGTGTGTGTGTGTGTGTGTGTGTGTGTGTGTGTGTGTGTATTTGTATATCTTTATTTATATAGCACCATTCATGTACATAGCACGTCACAGCAGTAATACACGTGATAATCGTATAAATAACAAATAATACAAATAACACATAATGGGAAGAAGTGTGTTCAGACATAAAAGTAACATTTAGGAAAAGGAGTCCCTGCCCCGAAGAGCTTACAATCTAATTGATAGGTAGGAAGAACATACAGAGGCAGTAGGAGGGCGTTCTGGTAAGTGTGTCTGCAAGGGGCCAAGCTTTATGTATCAGGTGTGAAGTATCAGCCACAGAGCTAATTGCTTGCTTCGTTAAGCAGGTGTGGTTTAAGGTGGGTCTTAAAGGTGGATAGAGAGGGTGCTAGACGGGTATTCAGGGGAAGGGCATTACAGAGGTGTGGGGCAGTCAATGGGAAAGGTTTAAGATAGGAGAGGGCTTTAGAAACAAAGGGGGTAGAGAGAAGGCATCTGTGAACAGAACGCAAGTGTCGGGATAGTGTATGGCGAGAAATTATATTTGTGTGTGTGTGTGTGTGTGTGTGTGTGTGTGTGTGTGTGTGTGTGTCTCATAGTGCTCCCTTTGTAACAAAGCACAGCCGTAATGTCCAGGGTAAAGCATTTCTTCATTTGTCCCACCCATACACCTTTCTGTTGGGAAGCGTCGCTCGCATCCAGCCTTTCCCTTCTCTTTGCTGGTTGTTGCAAAATGTTCAAGCTCTGTTTGTACAGTGTCGTGTCTGAAAAACAAATGCAAAAAGTTTGGGTTAAAAACATAGGAAATGGTAAACGGGTTGGGAAAGATTTGCAGCCGTTTACTGGTTTGATTTTGGGGACAAAAAAAAATAACCATAAAATACATTTGCAAAAGGACAAATAAAAGGGGACACCGTGTTTTCTTCTCCCCCCCCCCATTGTCTCCCATCTGTTGAAGCGTAATACACATTATCTGTATGACTGTGCCGCATACCTTCATTCCAGTGACAGGAAGATCATGGAGCGCATTTATTATGCAAGAGATTATAGTGTTATTTTATCACGGAAGTGGGATTATTTCATACTTAACCCATCTACCTTAATGTCCATAATGCTGCTGAAGTCACATTTGACATCTCAAGAGCTTATGAAAGCATGGTATTATCATGAAATGCATCTCTCCGGTACGAGTGCTTAATCTTCTGGTAATGGCATGGATTTAATGTTACCCGCCTTATATCTTCTTGCGTGTGCATAATGCGCGAGGCTTTTTTGTTACTGTCACTATTCACAGCAGCAGCTCGGTACAAACGGGTAAACATCACGTAGCCTTTTATAATGGAGATCATGACCTTCTATTTCTCTGATGCTTTTTCTGCCTAGTCTGAAAACAGACCAAGTCAAGTTTAACCCCCTCCCCCCTTCCCCCATGAATACTAAAAGGGGACTAGTGCATTACCAGGGTGACCCATGACAGTTTATTCTGCCTTTCGGCAACGTTGGCTTGATATGATTTTATATTCAGGGGTCAGGTCGCCGTAGTCTTGGAGGTGGGTATGGTGTGTGGTTCTCTAGTAATGGTATCTAAGTTTCGAAATAAAAATAGGAATAAAATGAATACTCATATTGGAACAATATGAATTGGAGGACTGACATTAGAGAGGATGCTTTCTCGCTGCTTAGAAATGCTTGCAGTAAATATATCATTGAAGATTCTGATCCCAAAATGTTTTTTTTAACTTCAATTTGTTTGGGAACTCCAAATAAGGACCATAGTACTTCGACCAAAATGTATATGTTGAATATTCCATGGCAGGAATACTTGTGATAACCACGAGTATAAAAAAATAAATATATATATATATATATATATATATATATATATATATATATATATATATATATATATACAGGTATATTGCTTATTTTGCATTTTTAATCTTCTTGATTTTATAAAAATCGACTAAAATTAATACTACAAAAAAACTCTTCAAATTAGGAATATCATTCCTGCAACATGTACCTAAAGAACAACAGCGTTTGTGCTGTAGATATATGGAGACCTTTGATATCATCATGCAAAGCATATCCGTTAATTCCTGCAGTCCTACTGTTATCACAGCACAATCTTGTAGCCATTGAATTCCCAACTTCTTAAAAAATAAAATAATGTACAGACCTCTCAGTATTTTAGGGGTTCGATCAGGGGTGGCCAACTCCAGTCCTCAAGGGCCACCAAAAGGTCAGGTTTTCAGAATATCCCTGCTTCAGCACAGGTGGCTCGACTGAGCCACTGATCAAGCCACCTGCGCTGATGCAGGGATATTCTGAAAACCTGACCAGTTGGTGGCCCTTGAGGACTGGAGTTGGCCGCCCCTGGGTTAGGTGGTACATATTAGTTTTTACTTTCAACCCCTTCCTCTGCTCCCATATGAATATAGTTCACCACAACCCCTGCTGTCTCCATCAGTCATTTAGGCAGATGTGCTGATCCGTTTCCTGAACTGTATATTCTATGGCAGCTGCAGCCTTAAATGTTGCTTGCGTTCCCATCTTAAGAATTCCACATCATCCCTCTGCCTTTCAGTCTACAGAAGCTCTACAAAGGGACATTCCCCATAAAATACAGGTTGGTTTCCTCATGAATGGTTCATGTACACTCTGGAGAACAGTATCAATAGGTGAGAGTGTGACCCGTTTATCATCCATGGCAGCTGCCTGAACCTTGCATAAGGTACCTGCTAGATGGATGCCCGAGCAAAGCAGAATTGTAACTGTTTTTTTGCCACGTTTATGACAGCCCATATCCCAGATGTTTGGCATTATAACGAAATCCCGAAACTTCTACATGGCGTACAACTTAATCATGGCTTTGTAATGATTTTTTTCATCCGTTCTCTTGTATTACCAGTAACACAAACAGGTGCGGCACACAAAAGGAAAATCGGCATGGAAAAAAAAACAAGAAAGATTTTAATTATAGCTGAGGATGCGTGATCAGTAATGGGATCCATCTAGTTCCTCTGGCGAGATAAAGGGACAATGCTCCCACCAACACAAACTGCATGCTTAAAATGCATAATTGGCTATTCAGCCCTCACAATGGCTATTTATTCATGATTGCTGGGTAAGAGCACACATTTTCCATTTTTGGCATACCCCATTTCATCAGAGAAGGTTTCTGCACTTGAAACATTGTTGCTGCCGTTGCAGGGGTTTTGCTATGGTGCCATCTATAGTCATGCCAAATTTAGGGTTGGTAGCACGTCAGCAGGGAGTTGTTGCTGTTCTGAATCTATATTTTCGCAAGCTACTACAAAGGGCGTAACATGCACATTAGTGGGGCATGCTGTTTTGGGGGTGACCGCCACTGGTGTGAATAATCTGTTAAAGAAAATATTCTTATAGAAGACACACAAACACCGGAGTAATTCTTCAGCTGGATTTACTACGTAGTAAGAAGCAAGCTATACCCAAAGATACACTCGCATAACAAAAGAAAGGATATTGCTAGAGAGATATTCTGGCATCCTACGGGGGCGTAACATACGTTGATGGCATCGGATGGAACGGAGCGTGTGCGATCCATGCTGGTGGCTGTATCTTGTAATAGAATTAATAACGTGTGCAGAGCTGTGGCTGTTTGCACCGGATTGGCTATGGTAGAAGGTGTGCGAGGCTCGTGTGCAAAGATGGTGGGCAACACATTTGGTGCGGTGTGAAAATGAAGTACCGGTGCAAAAGAAGAAAGGCAACACCCTATAAGAAACAATGGAAAAGAAACATCAAAACATATGTCGTACTTCTCCGTAAAGGGACATTCGCACAAAGCCTGTCATTATTTTCCTGCGACCTTGGGTAGAATCAGGAGTAGAATTGCATTAGAAGGACTTAGGGCTTGAGAAAGCATGGACTATATTAGGAAATTCCCAATAACCGTTTACCATAATGGGGTCCACTTTACCTGCCATACATGTGAACAGCTAAGAATTAAATCCCATAGGCATCGTCAGTATGGATTATATATGCTTTCTCCATCCATTACCATTGTTAATGCATGCGGCTACAGCGGGGGAGAGCTGACAGTGACGCATTGTTTCCTATTAAAATAGTCAAGCGCATTTGTCAGGGTTGACGGGCTTAGCACGGGAGAATCAGAAAAGGCCCGTGCTTGTGATTGAGAAAGAGACGGATTCAAACTCTACCAGGCCACAGCCATGAGATAACATCGTGTATGGGGCAGTTCAACTCAAATAGTGGTTCTAATCACTACTGGGCCCTCACTGGAAAAAGACATTGTTTGGTGTAGGATAGCGGTGCGCAAACTGGGGGGCGTAAGAATTTCTAGGGGGGCACGGCGGTTACAGAGGTCCCGCGCTGTTCCCCACGGCATTTAAATTAAATGCCGGGGGGAGGCGTGAGGCCTCTGTAACTCACCTTTTCTCTGCCGGGACTTCGGCTAGGTGTCCCCATGGCAACGCGTGTCAAATGACGTGACGGGGTCACGTGACGTCATTTGATGTCGAGTCTTTTCAGAGGGTGGGTGGGGGGGCGCGAACGCAGCTGCTGCCAGGTAGGGGGGCGCAGCTCAAGAACTTTGCACACCCCTTGTCTAGAATAAATTCCTTAAGAATTTAATATGTTGAAAGCATCTCGTACTCTATATCCAACACCAAAGGTGCATTCTTACTTTGGACCAAATCGAATTTAAAAGGTTAAAATTAGATGCTTAATGATTTTTTTTTTGTTTAAAAAAAAAAACGGTAAAAAGAAGCATTATTGTGTTTTGAAGTTTTCCCCAGTGTGTGTAAACAGTGCCCATGGTGAGTTGTTTTTAAAATAACCTCAGTACAGATTGCACCTTTTAAACATACCACTTAAGTGGGAACAGCCAATTAATTGTCTCGTCTTTTTATGGCATGGTGTCCCATGCTGCAAGTTGAACTCCGGAACTGGTGTGTTCAAAGCCTAGATTTCCTCCTTGAAATGGAATGTCATAACCCTATAAAACATACAAATGCTGCAGGTTTAGCAACCCCTGCGCCTTTGCAAAGACAGGTTTTATGGGGCACGGATATAGTTCCTGTGCTGCTTGTATTAAAAGAGCCGGGTTATCACAAAGTGTGAAACTCTGCAGGCACAAAGGATTGTGGGTGTGGGCAGACAAATGAACGCATGAATTTAGTTGTTTTATAGCTAACAAAATCCCTTCACTCTCAGCCAGTCTAAACAGCCTGCAGACCAGCAGCATGTGACGCCAAAAAGGAGACTTTACGGCTTGATTTATCATTTTCTCTCATTTTATTATTTGATAAGAATTACATGCCAGGTGTTTCTTGCTTGGTTAGGATGTAAAAAATGCTACTGTGTGTGTGTGTGATATATATATATATATATATATATATATATATATATATATATATATATATATATGTCTGCAACCCCGCTTTTCACCATTATCACCCAGCACTTCCACTGCAGCAAGGGATTCTGGGAAATGACATGCAAATGAGCACACAGTGCCACTTTTTGCTTCAAAAACCATTTTATACATGGTTCCCTATATATATCTATCCGTGAGAAGGAGCTGCTCAGTGAGTTAAAGACACTGACTGGCACTGCGAGTTTGGAGCAGGGGAACCTGGTTCAATTCCCGGTGTCGGCTCCTTGTGACCTTGGGCAAGTCACTTTATCTCCCTGTTATCAGGCACCAAAAACATAGATTATAAGCTCCACCTGTGCCTGCAAAATGTCTCTGTAAAGCGCTACGTAAAACTAGCAGCGCTATACAAGAACATGCTATTATTATTATTATATTAAGAAAAGAACAGCACATAATATCCTACCGGAAGCATACACACCTGTATTAAAGCAACATTTTAAGACTATCTCCAACCACTGTAAATTGCCACAGTGCATTTCTAAATCAGTGTTAGATTTAAAAGCTCCACTGGGCAGGGACCTGTGCCTGCAAAATGTCTCTGTAAAGCACTATGTAAAACTAGCAGCGCTATACAAGAACATGCTGTTGTTATTATTATTATATTTATTATATATATCACAAAAACGTTTAAAAAACTACCGGCACAGCACTGGAACATCAAAACAAATATTAGTCCAACATGTAGACATGTCCCGACGTTTCGGTCCCCAAAGGTATGTATGTATGTATGTATGCATGTATGTAAAGAATTACATTGACTATATCCTAACTAACAACACGTGATTGAAGACTGCAGAGTCCTTGACTGGTTTGACACCAGGAGTGATCACCAATTTTGGTTCCCTGCCGATTACATCTCAAAGTGAAGTTGGAAAGAAGAGAACTGATTGTTTTTAATCAACATCAATAACCTCATGAATAACAGTAGAGAATTTCAACTAGAACTGAGAAATCGCTGCTGCTTGCTCAAAATGCGTGGGGATCCTTTAACAAACAATTATGAAGAACTTCTGAAGATTGTAGTTGAAAGTGAAGAAACAACTAGAGGAATTGCTGATAAAAAAAAAAAAAAAACAGGATCAAACAAAATATCTGATGACAAACTAATAATAAGACGACAAAAAAATGAAGTAATCGCAAGACGCAAGAATAAGAATTTAATATGCAGAGCTGTGCAAGAGAATACGCAAACGGAAGATGTAAGAAAATGTAACTGATTTGGCGAAGAAGACTATTGAACATAGCAAAAGCATAAAGAAGACAGTAATGACTTATGGTTGAGAAGAAGCAAATCCTTGCACTCAAACAAGACGATGGATCAACAAGAAAAGACAGTGTACTTATAAAAAGAGCTGGGGACCTCTACAGGAAATTGTACACATTCACAGATAAAACGGGGCATAATCCAGCAGAGGACAAGAGAGAAGAAGTCACCACTGATGAACCATGCGTCCTTCCAGAGGAAGTGGCAAAAGCAATAAAATCCATGAAGAACGGGAAGGCTCCAGGGGGAGATGGAATTACAACTGAAATCTTGAAAGAAGCTGGGGTAGAAGTAGAAAAACTGCTTGCAAAACTCTAAGGCCTCGGACATGGTCAGCGCTTATGCACTGACCCATGCGGAGGCGCGCTTACGCTCGGCACTGAGCCCCTGCAGCCGCAATGAGAGCAGCTTTAGCAGGGGCTCGCTCACGCTTCCGCAAGCGTGCGGAAGCGTAAGTCTTAGCAAAATTTTTCATTTTCGCACTTGCCGGAGCGTAGGGCCGGTCACGTGAGCGGTTCGCCCAATGAGGGGGCGAACCAGCTCCGTGATGTCACTGGCCCACCCCCGGACCGCGTGCGGTCTAAGGCCAGGGAAAGCACCCGCTTACCCTCAGCCTCCGCGCGCCTCAGCACGCAATCACGAACCTTGGACGCAGCCTTAGGCTAAGGCCCCGCTGCCTCAGACCATGCGCCCGCACTGCAGACAGGCGGCGCGTTGAGAGGCACTTGACCGCTATCTGCGGTCTGTAGGGAGCGGGAGCTGGACCGGGGGGCATGGCCAAAACGAGTCGGGTGGGTGCGGCAAAGACGTCGGGGGCGGGGCCATCACACTGTGTGCCAGGGGTTCCCTCCCCCGCCTCCCCCCCGTGCATCTGCTGACAGAGTATGAGGAGAGAGTCTGTGGGAGGGAGCAGGGGGGCTCCCTTGGTGCTGCAGCTGCTTCCCCCCCCCTCTCCCTGAAGCCTCCGCTCCTCCTCTCCTCATTGGCTCACAGCCACAACACGTGATGTGTCGCCGCTTGGGATTACAATTCTCTTGCATCCCCTGCCGGCTGACGCATCACAGCGTGTAGTGAGCCATGCAGGGAGAAGGGACTGGGACCTGCTCGGGAGAACACCATCAGATGGCGAATAGTGTGCGCCGCCGGACGCAGCGGGACCAAAGCCTTACATGCTGCTTGAAGTACAGGAAAATCCAGAGCAATGGAGTAATGCCATAGTTATCGTCATCCACAAGAACTATCAACCAATCAGTCTACTTCCAATCACTTACAAGATTTTTACAAAGATACTCACTAATCGGATGCAACAGACCCTGACTTTGCCTAATTTCTCAGTGGATACAACACAATGGACCACTTCCGAGTCCTACAAGAAGTAATTTCCCAAAGTAATGAATACAACCGTCTACTCGCCATAGGATTTGCAGATTACGAAAAAGCATTTGATTCTGTCTACACCTCAGCAGTCCTAGATGCATTACGGAGCCAAAATGTTGAAGAAGCGTACGTTGATATTATAAAGAACATTTACGAGAATGCCACATCAACCATTACATGAAGATAAAAGCAAAATACGGATCAGCAAGGGAATGTGGGAGACACCATGTCACCAAAGCTTTTCACTGCAAAGCTTGAATTGTTCAACACATTAGATTTGGAAGAAAAACGGAATCAAAATCAACTGTGAATACTTGAGACACACACACGTTTGTGAAACCCTTAGGATTTTCACATATTTGAACCCTAAAATGTTATTAGATCATCGTAGTCCTAATAATAAAGATAACCCGATTTAAACAAATGACACAAAAACATGATACTTTTTCAACATTTATTTATCCACAAATGATTCAACATTCAATATTAATATGTGAACCTTTAGATTCAGTACCCCTTGAGCTACAATGTCTTCAATAGCCGTTTCCTGTAACTGCTGGTCAGTCTCTCACATCGGTTTTGAGGAATTTTGACCCATTCCTCCTTATAGAACTGCTTCAGCTTGGACAGCTTGCTTCAGTTCCTGCCACATTTCGATGTGGTTTAGCTCTAGACTTTGACTAGGCCATTCTAAAGTATGAAAAGTCTTCTTCTGCAGCCATTCTTTTTTAGATCTGCTTGTGAGTTTAGGATCATTATCTTGCTGCATGACCCACTTTCGTTTAAGCTCATGGATGGCCTGACACTCTCCTCTAGAATCTTCTGATACAATGCAGAATACATGGTTGTGTCAATGATGGCAAGCCATCCAGGTCCTGAGGCAGCAAAGCAGCCCCCACCCATCACACTCCCACCACCATGCTTGACTGTTGGGGTGAGTTTCTTCTGTTCGAATACAGGGTTTGTTTTTGCCAAATATAATGTTTCTCATTGAGGCCAAAAAGTTCTACTTTTTGACTCTTCTGTCTCTGTCCAGAGAACATTGTTCCAGAAGTCTTGTGGATCATCTATGCACTTTGGTGAACTTCAGACGGGCAGCAATGTTCTTTTTAGAGAACAGTGGTTTCCTCCTGGCTATCCTTCCACGAACACCATTCTTGTCCAGTCTTTTTCTGATAGTTGACTCATGAACACTCACATTAGCCGAGGCGAGAGTGGCCTGCAGTTCCTTGGATATTACTCTGGGGTTCTTTGTGGCTTCCTGGATGATTTGGCAGTTTGTTCTTGGAGAGATTTTGATAGGAAGACCGCTCTTGGGTAGAGTGGCTGTGGTCTTGAACTTTCTCCATTTGTAGACTGTCTCCCAGTGGATTAGTGAATCCCCAAATCCTTAGAAATGGGGTTGGAACCCTTTCTAGACTGATGTGCATCAATAACTGCTTTTATGTGGTCCTCAAAGATTTATTTTGATCGTAGGATGACGTGTTTCCACACACCTGTATGGTGACAACCAAACTCACAAAGTTTCTGATCTTTATATAGGGTGGGGTGTCCCAAACTGACACATGAAGATCTACCTAATTATTTAAACACCTGATTATAATTATCCTCTTTAATTTAGCTGATGAAAGTGGGTTTCACTTACTCTGACTTAATTACTCACTGGTTGTCTAATTCATACATCATTTTCTTTCAAAAGACATGGAATCTTATACTATATTAGTGAAAGCACTGTATGCCTGCCTGCCTGCCTGCCTGCCTGCCTGGATGTCCGGTGTCCCTAGGGGAAATCTGATTGGTCCCTTGGCCCGCCCCCGCACACATCTCATTGGCCTGAGGCGGAGTGACGGGCCAAAGGACACACAGGGACACAAACAAACACACACAGGGACACAAACACACACAGGGACACACACAGGGACACACACACAGGGACACACACACACACACACACACAGGGACACACACACACACAGGGACACACACACACACAGGGACACACACACAGTAGGGGGGGGGGGTGTACATTAGCAGCATGTATAACCCGGGGGGTGGGGCTCACATACCCGCCGGTCCCGGAGCCTCCGCCTCTTCCTCCCCGAACATCAGCCTCCACACCCGCGCGCACCTCCTCCTCTCCCCGTGTTTCCCGCGCTTTCAGCCCCCCCCCCCCCCCCCCGGCGCCGCTACAGTCAGCGGGGGAGCGAGCGCCCGGGACACAGCGGGGGAGCGGCCACAACAAGCTGCCTCCCACCTCAGATCCACGTGGGACCTTCCGGACGGATGAGTGAGCGGCCTTCACCTCCCCTCACCCCCCTTCACCCAACCCTCACCCCCTTCACCCCCCTTCACCTCCCCTCACCTCCCCTCCACCCCCTCCCCCCCCCGGCGCCGCTACAGTCAGCAGAGGAGCGAGCGCCCGGGACACAGCGGGGGAGCGGCCACAACAAGCTGCCTCCCACCTCAGATCCACTTGGGAGCGGCCGGACGGCTGAGTGAGCGGCCTTCACCTCCCCACACCCCCCTTCACCTCCCCTCACCCACCCCTCACCTCCCTCCACCCCCCCTTCACCTCCCCTCCACCCCCCTTCACCCCCCCCTTACACTCCCCTCCACCCCCCCTTCACCTCCCCTCCACCCCCCCCCTTCCCACCACCTCCCCCCCCCCACCGGTATCCCATGCCCCCCCAGCACACTGGCATTCTCGGCTCCCCGCCATTCTCAGCCCCCATCAGCACCCACACATCGCCACCTTTGCACCTCCCCCATCGGCACACCCACATCCGCACCCCCACATCTGCACCAAACCCTCCCAAATCAGCACATCGATACAATCACCCGGTACAGCCACAGCAGCACTACCACCGCACATGGGCCGTGTGGACCACTCCCCACCCAAATGCCACACCCACACCACAAACATCCCGGGCAACGCCGGGGCTCTCAGCTAGTTGGTTAATATAAACCCTATTAGATATTTAAGAACAGACTGGTTTTGATTCAAGTAGGTTATCATGGGAAAACATGGAATTTACGTCATTATCATTGAGGTTCACAAACATTTTCGTGTGTGTATATTACATATATATATGTGTATATGTGTATATATACACATGTAGAGGTATCAGTACCGTGTTAGCCGAGCTTCAATAATCAAAAAATAAATAGACGATACCGTTCTGTGGCTAACGAAATGTTTTTATTTGTGCGAGCTTTCGAGATACACTGATCCTTTTATTTTTATTTTCAATATGTGTGTGTGTGTGTGTGTGTGTGTGTGTGTGTGTGTGTGTGTGTGTGTGTACACACACACATTAACACTTACATTTGAACTGAGGGAGATACCAAGTCTGCAATGGTGGATTTCCCTTTAGGCCCGGGCCTGGGGAGGCAAAAATGTCCGCCCCCATATATAAAAGCCGCGCTCTCGGGCCTGATGGGAATGAACTTACATGTGGTGGCCGCATCCTCCTCCATTAGAATCCCAGCGTCAAATGACGCCACGTACGTCACCAACGTGACGGCGCACAGCGCCTCGTTGCCATGGCAACGTGACGTCAAATTACGCCGCAACATCGTTTGCCGCTGGTATTCGAATGATAAAAGGAGGCGGCCCCCACATGTAAGTGCTGCAACTCTAATATTTATTGTGCCAGCCAAAAAATCTCAGTTAAACATTTGCCAATTATGTCTCGAGGGGGACGAGTGACTTTTTTTTACCCTGACTGGTGAATGTTGGCGATATATTTTCAGCCCTTATTATGATATATGCACAACCAAACAGTAAGCCGCTCGCCTTGTCCACCTGCCTTGTCCCCCCCCCCCCCCCCCCCGTGCTCGTGCCGCCGTCACATGACCTTGCGGCGGCATTTTACGTCGTGTTGCCATGGCGAAGCGTCACAGCAGCCTTTTGAATCAAGATAAGTTCAGGTTGCAGAGGTCTCACGCAATCCCCCGGCATTTAATTTAAATGCCTTGGGGAAGAGCGCGGGGCCTCTGCAACCGCCCATGCCCCCCCACCCCCAGTTTGCGCACCCCTGCACTAGAGCAGTGTTTTTCAGCCAGGGTTCCAAGGAACCCAAGGGTTCCCCGGGCAGCCCTTAAGGGTTCCCTGCAATTTTCTGGTCATTTGAAAATTGTATAAAATACAGAAGAATTTACAATGCATCAGATCACAGAGTTACTATTAGAGAGGGTTGGGGTTCCTCAGAATTTCACTTAGGTTTCCTTAACCAAAAAAAGGTTGGAAACCACTGCACTAGAGCGTACCTGTTTTATCTTTGTTCTTTGCAAGAGCAGCCTACAGCACTTCATTAGAACAGGGGGTAACGCCAGGCTTTGGCAGTGAAGGCATGATCATGTACAGGGGATTGACATTTAATAATAGTTTCTAACCTTTCCTGGCGTGCTTTATTTATGTATTTTTGAAAGGCTTGCAGTGCACAAGTTCATACACGTACAGAATGTTTTAAGGCACTGACGGAAGAAGAAGAATGTCTTCATTAATTAGCAGATGTTGTGCCTGTTTCTAGTTCCTTTGTGCTGAGCCCTCTTCGCTCCGTTTGCAGAGAGGTTAATGCTGTGTGCAGATGCTTAAAAGCCTGATAAAAGGGCATGGATACCATGCTCCGAGCCTCAGCGAGCTGTTTAATCCTGGTCAGGCCAAGCTATGTAAACAGTCACTCAATATGCTACCTAGCCGTGTAGGATGGACAGTGTGAGCACTGCCCAGCAACGTGTGTGTGCGCGTCATATATATAATCAAAAATTAATAGTCAATACCGTTCTGTGGCTAACGAAAACGATCTATATATTGATTGTGGGAATCGCATGGGAAAACGCATGTTTTTATGGAAGCTATCTGCATTACTCAATGATTCGAACAGAGCATTCTTCATCAGGAATCGTTTCTCTTTGAGCTTTATCCTTCCCGGGATAGAAAAAAAATGTCCACCATCCGGGAACTACAGATAAGTCCATTAAAAAGAGCACACAATTACTCTGATCCCTCAAGAAAGTATGAGGCGTGGATTGCTTCGTTGGAGAAATGTTTTAATGAGGACTTTGAAGCTGATTAGTTAACCCTCTTGCTGCCTGGGGGGCTTGAAGTGTTGATAGTACTCAAGAAAAAAATGAGAAAAGAAAATATAGGACCCTTTCAGTGTGAGATGGGCAGGCAGATTATTGGAGATAACGAGAAACAGAGGATTTAAACAAATTCTTTGACTCTGTGTTTACCAGGGAAGAATCAATTTCAATTGTAAGGCCACCGGAGGAAGCCACAACCTCTATATTAATGAACAATTGGTTAACTGAGGAAGAAGTTCATAGGAAGCTTGAAAAATTAAAGTAAATAAGGCAGCTGGCCCCGATTTCATACGTCCAAGAGTTCTCAAGGAGTTACGTTCAGTAATAGCCAAAATTACATTTAATATTCAAAGACTCCATTTCCACAGGCTCAGTACCACAAGATTGGCATAAAGCAGATGTGGTGCCAATATTTAAAATGGGAGCTAGATCACAACTGGGGAATTACAGACCTGTAAGCCTGACTTCAATAGTGGGGAAACTACTTGAAGGTTTAATACAGGATAATGTTCAGGAATACCTAATGGAAAACAAAATTATTAGTAATAGTCAGCATGGATTTATGAAGGCTAGATCATGCCAAACTAACCTTATTTGTTTCTTTGAGGAGGTAAGTAGGAATTTTAGACCAAGGTAATGCACTTGATGTGGTCTACTTAGATTTTGCAAAGGCTTTTGATACGGTTCCACACGAGGTTGGTGTACAAAATAAAGCAAATTGGACTCTGTAAAAATATATGCACCTGGATTGAAAACTGGTTGAAGGACAGACAACAGAGGGTTGTCATAAATGGAACTTTTTCAGGTTGGGCTAAAGTCATGAGTGGGATTGGTACTGGGACCACTGCTTTTTAACTTGTTTATTAATGACCTTGAGGTTGGCATCGAGAGCAAAGTCTCCAGCTTTGCTGATGATACCAAATTGTGTAAGGTTGCTGAATCAGAGCAGGATGTAATTTCTCTCCTGAAGAACTTGGAGAGACTGGAAACTTGGGCAGGTAAATGGCAAATGAGATTTAATACAGATAAATGTAAGGTTATGCATTTGGGAAGCAAGAATAAACAAGCGACTTACAAATGAAATGGTGATAAATTGGGGGAATCCTTGATGGAGAAGGATTTAGGAGTGCTTGTAGACAGCAGGCTTAGCAATAGTGCCCAAAGTCTTATCTTGCATTAAACGGGTAATGGATGGAAGGGAAGTAAAAATAATTATGCCCCTTTATAAAGCATTAGTAAGACCACACCTTCAATATGGAGTACAATTTTGGGCACCACTCCTTAGAAAATACATTATGGAACTAGAGAGAGTGCAGAGAAGAGCCACCAAATAAATAAAGGGGATGGACAATCTAACTTACGAGGAGAGGTTAGCTAAATTAGATTTATTTACATTAGAAAAGAGGCGTCTAAGAGGGGATATGATAATTATATACAAATATATTCGGGGACAGCACAAGGAGCTTTCAAAACAACTATTCATCCCAAGGGCAGTACTAAGGACTTGGGGCCATCCCTTAAGGTTGGAGGAAAGGAGATTTCACCAGCAACAAAGGAAAGGGTTCTTTACAGCCGCGGTGCGCAAACTAGGGGGTGTGCGAGATTAACTGCAGGGGGCGAAGGGTTTACAGAGGCCCCGCACGCTTCCCGAAGGCATGTAAATTAAGTGCCGGGTAAGCGGCGAAGGCCTTTGTAAACCTTACTTACCGTGGTTCAGCCGGTATCTGGAGACACATCGCCATAGCAACGTGACGTCATGATGCTGGGAACCACGGTAAGGAGGGAGGGGGGCACGCGACGAGCAGGACAGCCGGAAGGGGGGTGCTGGAGAAAAAGATTGCGCTCCCCTGCTTTACAGTAGGGGCAGTTAAAATGTGGAATTCATTACTCATGGAGACTGTGATGGCAGATACAGTAGATTTGTTCCAAAAAAGGTTGAAGATCTTTTTAGAAAGGAAAGGTATACAGAGATATACCAAATAAGTAAACATGGGAAGGATGTTGATCCAGGGATTAATCAGATTGCCAATTCTTGGAGACAGGAAGGAATTTATTTTTCCCCTTATGAGATATCATTTGATGATATGTCACTGGGGTTTTTTGTTTGCCTTTTTCTGGATCAATAAGGAAGTATAGATACAGGATGTATCTGTTGTCTAAATTTAGCATAGGTTGAACTTGATGGCTGTACGTCTTTTTTTTTTTCAACCTCATCTATTTTGCAACAATATCACTATTGTACGCGTTGAATTAAAGCAGGGCTAACAGGTCAGGTTTTCAGCATATCCCTGCTTCAGCACAGGTTGTTGATTGAGCCACCTGCGCTGAAGCAGCGATATCCTCAAAACCCGGGCTGGTGGTAGCTCTTGAGGACGGGAGTTGGCTACCCCTGAATTAAAGTGGGAGTGGCTAATGTGGCGTTTGCATAATATTTCTTATCCCGCACGAGTTTTCCAGGATTTTCTCATGTTTCGGAAAGTATACGGTCATTAGCAAATAGTTGGCCTGTTCCCTGATTGAGCCTCACTGGAGGTTGCCATGGTAACTGTAGTGGAGTTTGTGGGCCTCTGATTTTTATTTTGCCTTTTAATTGCTTAGAATCAACTCCACATGGTTAACATTCATTGCGAGAGCTTATTGTTTGCCTGGTGAAAAAGAAAGGACTTTAAAATGTTTAAATTGTTCCTTGTAAAGATCCGTTTCACCCCAGTTTACAGAGACGTGAAGAACCCAACTCGCCTATGCGCATACAAATGAGCCATGTTTATTTCACGGGTTCACCTGCAAGATCGAACGTGCACAGAGTAAATAATAATACGTGTTTTTGGTTTTATTTTTTTTAAGGAGAAGAGAGAATTTGTAGAAATGTTTGGGGGGCAGGAGAGGAAATATCCAAATCATTTGGGTGCAGGTGCTGGGCCTAGTACACTTTCCATGACAATTATCATTGGGACCGCTCATTAAGAAGTACTGGTGTTGCATTACTATCCATCTGGTATTTCCTTATTTGAGTGAAATAAGTATATTTAGAGGATGCGTCCTGTTGTAAAATATTTAAATGGCCAAATGTGAACATGTAACATCAAGAGGAAACCATATTAGTATAAATTCTGTGCCACATTAGGTGCCATTGTGGGGGCCCCTCTAACAGGGGTGGGCAACTCCAGTGCTCAAGGGCCACCAACAGGTTAAGTTTTCAGGATAGCCCTGCTTCAGCGCAGGTAGCTCAATTAGTCTTTGACTGAGCCACCTGGGCTGAAGCAGGGCTATCCTACAATCCTGACATGTTGGTGGCACTTGAAGACTGAAGTTGCCCACCCCTGCCCTCTAAAACGGCACTAGTTACCTCTTGGCATATTCTTAAAAATGCAGTAGTGGGGTATAAGAATTAAAAAAAAAATGTGGTCACAAAACCTAAATTTTATAGGACAGGGGAAATCAGCCCACAATATTCCTCCGCTGTTTCATGATGTGTATTTAATTATTTTTCCGTAAATGGAATAAGACACACTTAATCAAAAAAGAATGCAATTCTATGAGTTTAAGTAGCAGCAAATTTTGTTTTTTTATCAAACAAATCTTATGATATAGGACCACGGGGCTGTATTTGCAAGATGTTGCTAAAAACCATAAAGCACCTTACACCCTTTCATTTGAATTGCCTGTCAGAGGCCTTTCTGTACATCTTAGCACTGTTTAGTAAATCTAGCCTGCATTATTAAACTGTGGCGTGCAAATGAAGAATAAAAAAAAACATATCACAGGAATTAATAAAAATAAATAGTTTTTGAAACAGTGTATTGTTGCAAAAGAAGTGTCTGTATACAGTATAAAGTGACACCGTGTGCTCATTTGCATGTCATTACCCAGAATCCCTGGCTGCAGTAGAAGCACTGTATGCTAAGAGATAGTGGGAAAGGCAGGTTTGCAGACCTGGCTGAGCCATGTGAACGTGCTCACAATAGGCCTGGGCATAGGGCGGCAACATTTTGGGGCAGCAAATTCCCCTCCCCAAATATGCAGAGGCCCCGCTCTCTTTCCCCCCCCCCCCCCTGATTGCCGGGGGAAAGTGTGGGGCCTGTGTAAAGTTCTTATCTCCTCCTTCGTGCCGCGCTCCTCCTTCAGTGTCAAATGACGCTGTGACGTTGCGGCGTCATTTGATGCTGAAGGAGTAGGGTGGCATGGAGGAGGAGCGCGATGCCAGGTGAGTGCTTAAGGGCGGCAGTATTGTAACTCCGCACCTGTTTGTTGTATACAGTTAACTTTTTTCCCTGATCGTATATTATAGTAAGGAGGATCATGTCCTAACCCCTAACCAGAGGCGCATTCCCCATAAAGCCGACTAAACTATAGCCTGGAGCGGAATTTTTTATTTTTCTGTGTGAGAAGGGGGTCTTACCTTCTTCCGAGCGCCCCCCTCATCCCCCTCCAACATCGCGTTTATGGAGACCCGACATCACTTGACAACGCGTTGCCATGACAAAGTGGTGTCATGTCGACGCCGCTACGCTGCAGCAGGAGGGCAGCCGCCAGCGTGAGCCTATAGGTGACAAAAGATGAAATTCATCACTGCCCCGTCTGCATCGCGTGATCCTCCATGTTCGGGGTGTAATTGTTGTAACAATTTGGTATTCGGCTCATTCGTGGCGGCCAAATAATGATTTATAATAAATATTGTTAAGTGAGAGCAGTCTGTCTGTTGTAGGTTTTGACCTAGATTCTGGCTGATTTGTATGGTTAAATAAGTGAGGGTGTGAGCTGCTTGTCATTCATTTTTATATATGCTTCTCCAAATTTGATAGTGAATTGATCAATGGATTAATCCGATTGCCAATTCTTGGAGTCAGGAAGGAATTTATTTTTCCCCTTATGAGATATCATTGGATGATATGACACTGGGGTTTTTGTTTGCCTTTCTCTGGATCAATAAGTAAGTATAGATATAGGATAAAGTATCTGTTGTCTAAATTTAGCATAGGTTGAACTTGATGGACGTACGTCTTTTTTCAACCTCATCTACTATGTAACTATGACACAGAACCGTTTATCCTTTAAAAGCAGCTGTCGTTAAAAAAGCAACAGGACTATTCGAGAATAATTCGACCATTCTAATTCTTACAAATCCCTATACAGAGGTAGCTATGTTTTTTTTGGATCACAGCATATGTTTTATTTTAAAATGAAATGTGGAGGTTCCACAATACGTACTGTGCTGCATTCAATGTTTTTGCAACTGTCTTTTAGGGTGTGAACAAGACAGCCGAATCCTTGCTTTAATCATCCTTGTGTAACATTTGGCAGCCTGCCCGCGGGGATGGGTACATCCATAGCAATTTGATATTTATCCTGAACAGATTCTTTCTAAGCGAACTGGCAGGAATCTTTGTTCCATGTTGGCAACAAAAATAAAAAGTGTGATCGCCTTTTAACTGTGACAGGTACAGGGCCCATTGATCATGTTTGTAAAACGGTGCAGAGAGATCAACATATACAGCAAAACCAGCTTTGCTTGGTTCTTGTGCTTCTGTATATAGATTGAAGTCCTGAAGACTGGATAATAGAATGTCAGTGAGGCTGTGACACAGAAGTTTGTTAACGCAGCAAAGCATGTGAAATCTTGTGGGGGATTTTAATACAGTTGTGCGCTATTAGACAATAGTGACTGTTGTATTTATTTTTTCTTTTATTCAACTCAATACAGTAGCATTATAAATTAGTTTTAAAGCATCCTTTCAGTTCTATAGCAAGCTTTAGCACAGGGATGCGCAAAGTTTTTTTGGGCTGTGTCCCGATCCCTTTGCTTGCGCGCCCCCCCTCTCGAGTGACCCGTCGTCAAATGATGTTGCCATGATGACACGTCACATGAATGACGCCGCGTTGTCATGGCGATGGGACCAGAAGCCGGCTGAATCCCGGTAAGTTGAGGTTGCAGAGGCTTCGCGAGGTCCCCTGGCATTTAATTTAAATGCCGCGGGGAAGAGCATGGGGCCTCTGCAACCGCCCGCGCCCCCCGGTTGGCGCACCCCTGCTTTAGCGCACCTCCCATAAGCAGTGCAAGATTTTTGCAACACTTTCCAGTTTATCATTTGTTGCCAATGTTCCCTGCAGTTTGAGCAGTAAAATGTAACATTAGATAATGTTACCTTGGTAATATCAGGATACATGGTAGCTGCGGAGTTAAGCCGCGCTTATAGTGCCAGCGACGCGATGTCGCGGCAAAACAAATGTATTGCTGCTGTCACGTGTGCTTATAGTAGAAGCGGCGCGACTGCTTGGTCGCGATCGCTGGAAGTAAAGTCAATTTGATTTTTCCAGCGACCGCAGCGTACACTGGCTGAAGGATTGATTGAAACTGAAAGACTGCTACTATGCACAGCACAGAACCAAGATTTTTACAGATTTATAACCGGAGCACCAAACGATTGCCAGCTTAGGTAAGAATGTAGAATTAAACATTGTCACACGCTTTTACATATAAAGATAGAAAAAAAGGGGGGGGGGGGAAATATAATACAGGAGTGTAGTACAGGCATACCCCGCATTAACGTACGCAATGGGACCGGAGCATGTATGTAAAGCGAAAATGTACTTAAAGTGAAGCACTCCCTTTTTCCCACTTATCGATGCATGTACTGTACTGCAATCTTTATATACGTGCTTAACTGATGTAAATAACGCATTTGTAACAGGCTCTATAGTCTCCCCGCTTGCGCACAGCTTCGGTACAGGTATTGCTGTTCAGGACGTGATGACAGGCGCATGCGTGAGCTGCCGATTGCCTATTGGGCGATATGTACTTACTCGCGAGTGTACTTAAAGTGAGTGTACTTAAAGCGGGGTATGCCTGTATATGAATTAAGTCAATATATTTTCAGTAATGAAATTGAAGGCATAGGCTTAAAGGGTGTAAATAAATATATGTGGTGGAACAAACTACCTGTTCGTGATGATCGACAGCAGAAGTAGTTCTAAAGTTAAAAATTGATGAGAAAAACGTCATATGGGTTTAAGCATGATCCTGCACAGCCCCCAATAAACAGTGCGGGGGGCACAGAAACCCTTTTTTCTATTTTAATTCAAAATTTAGTATTAAGAGCAGGATCCATGTTAAAGGGGGAAAGAGGCAAAAAAGTGACACACAGTGAGCACTCATTGGCATGTCAATACCCAGAATCTCTTGCTGCAGTGTAAGCGCTGTGTGATTGTGGGGGGAAGCAGGTTGTGGACCTGTCGGAGACTTGTGAACGTTCTCAAATGTTCTTTTTTCCCCCATCTTTTCCATACAGAAAGAATAACGCCTAATTACATCCCAAAGAATCACAGATCTGATTTAAAGCCGCAGTCCAAGCGACAGTTTTTTTTGTTGTCTTTTTTTAAAATCGGTTTGAAGCGGGGTTTCAGATCAGGGGAACCCCTGCTTCCCGAGATACTGGCCTCCATAGATGCTGCTTGTATGAGCCCTGGCTGGGTTCACAACATGGTGGTTTAAAATCCCCGCGTCCTGTGGGCCAATAGGAGGCCGCAACGTCATCCCTCGTGTCATCCTACAGCTCCACGTAACGCAAGAGCCATAAATTGCGCAGGAAGTTTTTCACTCATTTGGATTCTGTGTTTGCTTTCGTATATTTGAGGTCACTTTCTCAGTTGCACAATTGGCACCATGAAATACATAAACGCAGAACACTGTGGGTCTGGGTTTTGCGCTGGCTAAAGCTTGTGTATGTCGTATTGTGGTTAATTTGGCAGTTTCTACATTATTTGGCGGTTGCTGCTGTTGTTTGATTTGCAGTGTGTTACCGGCTCTTCTGTCAGCAAGAGAGATCACCTCACATCTGCCTGTGCAAATGTGACGTGCCGGATGTCTACTGCAAGGCCTCCGTCTACAACGTGTGTGTATATATAACCGGTGTGGTGGCCAGCAGGCTGTGTGACAGGGCCCTGTTAGCCTATGAATGCAATCATCCTGGAGGCATTCTGCTACACACACGTCGGTGGCACCACGTGGTTTTCTAGTGAACTTGCTGTGGTTTTCACATAATTGTGGTCTCACAAGATCAGGTAAAGGCAGATGACATGGCCATGGTTTCCTGTCCTCCTTCTGTACGTATTCATTTCTAAATTGCTGGAGCTTCAAAATAGATACTGTGGTCTTTGAACTGTCTGCCACAACACAGTGTTGGGTCTCTTACTTATGAAAGCAAAATGTAGCAGCATAAAAAGAACCCAGACTACAAAGTGCTGCAGGCGTTCTGTTTTAAGTCGGCATGTTAAGGCAGGTTTTCCTTGTGGTTGAGGACAGCAGCTAGAGCGCGCACAGGCTTTTTGGCTATAGCTTTGCTAGATGAAAATAAAGCCCAAGGCAAATACAGCTCCTAGTTTTGTAAAGGTGATGCAGAGACGGTGGGTATGTTTTATAGGACCCGGTATTTGTTAAACCCTTTCCGTTTTCATTATCGAATACGGCTGGAAAGGCAAACTGAGCAGAGGCAGCAGGTTTGGCTAACGCTGTGATTTGACAAAGTGATTTCTGCAGCACTCCGCTCATGTTCTCCATGAACAAAATCGCATGCCTCTAACAAGCTTAAACAACATTTTTATTGGATCTATGTGTGACTACATGGCATTCAGTGAGGAGGGCTCGAAAAATACCGCGGACATTCATCAGTACAGAAAAAGTAACTTGTCCAACCAGCTTTACAAAAAAAGAGTGTAAATGACTGGCCTACAAGTATGATCATACAGACCCCGCTCAATAATCCTCCCCCCAATAATCATAGACACCCCTTTTCCTCCCTGATAATCGTAGACCACTTAGAGTGTAAGCTCTTTGGGGCAGGGATTGCCTTTCCTATTTGGTTTTCGACAAACGTGGCGCTGTGCATTGTGGCCAAACATCTCTACTTTGGTCTCGTCTGTCCTAAGGACATTGTTCCAGAAGTCTTGTGGTTTGTTCAGATGCAACTTTGCGAACCTAAGCCGTGCTGCCATGTTCTTTTTAGAGAGAAGAGGCTTTCTCCTGGCAACCCTTCCAAACAAACCATACTTGTTCAGTCTTTTTCTAATTGTACTGTCATGAACTTTAACATTTAACATGCTAACTGAGGCCTGTAGAGTCTGAGATGTAACTCTTGGTTTTTTTTTGCAATTTCTCGGAGCATTGCACAGTCTGACCTTGGGATGAATTTGCTGGGACGTCCACTCCTGGGAAGATTGGCAACTGTCTTGAATTTTTTCCACTTTTGAATAATCTTTCTCGCTGATGGACTTTAAATTGTTTGGAAATGGCCTTATAACCCTTCACAGATTGATAGGCAGCAACAATTGCTTCTCTAAGATCATTGCTGATGTCTTTCCTCCTTGGCATTGTGTTAACACACACCTGAATGCTCCAGACCAGCAAACTGCTAAAACTTTAACTTTTATAGATGTGGTCACACTTGCTGATGATCAATTTCTCGGAGCATTGCACAGTCTGACCTTGGGATGAATTTGCTGGGACGTCCACTCCTGGGAAGATTGGCAACTGTCTTGAATGTTTTCCACTTTTGAATAATCTTTCTCACTGATGGACTTTAAATCGTTTGGAAATGGCCTTATAACCCTTCACAGATTGATAGGCAGCAACAATTGCTTCTCTAAGATCATTGCTGATGTCTTTCCCCCTTGGCATTGTGTTAACACACACCTGAATGCCCCAGACCAGCAAACTGCTAAAACTTTGACTTTTATAGAGGTGGTAACACTTGCTGATGATCAATTAATCAAGGGCATTTGATTAGCAGCACCTGTCTGCTACTTAGCATCTTAATTCCTATGGAAGCAGTAAGGGTGTACTTAGTTTTTCACACATAGCTTCTCCATTTTGGCTTTATTTTTGTTAAATAAATCATGACACGGTGTTATATGTCATGTGTTGTTGTTCATCTGAGGTTGTATTTACCTAATTTTTAGACCTGCTAAGGAACAGATGATAGTTATTATGTCCTGATATGTAAAATCATGGAATTCAAAGAGGGTGTACTTTCTTTTTCACATGACTGTATATATACACATACATGCTATGGAGCCTGTGCTTCTTTTTGACTTTTGTTTTTAGGTTCAACAGTGGGTGGCTATACCAATATGTTTGAAGCTGCAAAGTGCTCCACGGATCTGTTTGCTGGAAATATTACCTCCCTGGAAGTTCATCAAGTGGAACTATTTGGATTTTATCCTTTGGATTTAAGACACTTTTTTTCACATCACTGTTTGGCTATTTATAATTATTTTTATTATAGGATATCTTAATTTATTTATTTTACTATCACTTTAGTATTGCACTGTTATTCACTTTATCCCTATCTCAAGCGCTACATTTTTGTGTGTGTTTTTGATATATATATATATATATGCGCGGCCATGACGTCACCCGGCAGGTTCGCCCTTATTGGCTGAACCGCCGGGGGGAGTGGCCTAGCGCTCCGTCGTGAGCCCTGATCTCAATTCTCTTGAGCGCAGGAGAAACTGTCGGCGCAGCGCGGGGCCCCCTCGCAGCATCCGCCACAGCGATCTTTATCAGTTATCTTTGTAACTTTTTCCGTCTGCTCTCTGCCTATAAAAGGTTTGCTGTGGGAGTAGAAGGAGCACGTCTGTCTGTCTCATCCTAAGCCGAAACAACCTCATCTTCAGATAAAGAGAAACGCTGGCCATCGGTATTAAAGGCAACGTCTAGCCAGTTTAATCTTCTGGTATAGCGGCGCTAGAACACAGCTCGGAGTGGAAGTGGGAGTTTGGGTTGATAAGTGGGAAAAAGAGCACAAAACGTGTTTTTGATACTTTGCAGCTAATGGTAGGATGTGGAAGGACGAGTCGGCCTGGGTGAGGAATGAATGCCTTGGTGTTGTCGTTCTTTATCTCTCGCCATATGGAATGACTTTGAGCAGGAGGTTATGAATCTGGCACAATATCTGCTCCTTCATTAAACTCCCTTAATTGAGTTTCACAAGTGTGTTTGCGGCGTTGAAAGGAAAACTTGCTGGGGCTTATTGGAGGACCGAGGTAATGAATTCACCCTCATGCTTCCTCCTCCAGCATTATTGCAAAATGACGTTTTACCCTTTCTGTGCTGGAAGGGTGGGTACCGTACGGCAGAGCATTGATTTGAAGAAGCTCTCTTTATCCATAAGTATATAATGTCCACCTGATAGGCATGGTGTTTTATTGTACAGTTCTCGCTTATCCTGCAAATAATAAGAATGATGTACTTTTTGTGCCCTTTCGCTCGGCCCATTGTAAACCTTCCAATCGCTTCGAATGCTGTCAAAATATTTATTGTTAATACACTTTTCTCGGAGTGTGTTGTTTAAAATGGCCACCAATGGGTTTTTATCTTTTTTTAACACTGTAGCCTAAAAACCTGACCTGTTGGTGGCTCTTGAGATCTGGACTTGGCTACTCCTCGTATATGATCCACGTCTGGCTCAGACACCTCTGGTGACTCTCTTGCATGCTCCCCTGCTGGTTTCACTCACTTGTATTTTCTTGTCCATCCTGGAGAAGCCTGTTCATGAATGACACCCCCCCCCTCCCCGGATCTGCCCCCCGGATCTCCCCCCCCTCCCCGGATCTCTCCCCCCCTCCCCGGATCTCTCCCCCCCTCCCCAGATCTCCCCCCCCCTCCCCGGATCTGCCCCCCGGATCTCTCCCCCCCTCCCCGGATCTCTCCCCCCCTCCCCGGATCTCTCCCCCCCTCCCCGGATCTCTCCCCCCCTCCCCGGATCTCTCCCCCCCTCAGCGGATCTCTCCCCCCCTCCCCAGATCTCCCCCCCCCTCCCCGGATCTGCCCCCCGGATCTCTCCCCCCTCCCCGGATCTCTCCCCCCCTCCCCGGAACTATCTCCCCCTCCCCGGATCTCCCCCCCCTCACCGGATCTCCCCCCCCCCTCCCCGGATCTCCCTCCCCCCTCCCCAGATCTCCCCGCCCCCTCCCCGGATCTCCCCGCCCCCTCCCCAGATCTCCCCCCCTCCCCGGTTCTCCCCCCCCCTCCCCGGTTCTCCCCCCCCCCCTCCCCTGGATCACCAGATCCCAGTGAGCGGCTCTTCCGCACCACCAGCCGGCGTCTCCTTTGGCTGCGAAGCCTTGTTACCAAGATCCGAGCTGACAGATCCTCCGTCTGCAACCTGATACAGCCTTTCGCCAGATTTTTTTTTTTCTCGTCCCTTTTTCAACAACTTTGCTATGTAACAAAACTGGGCTTGTTTGGAAGCATCGAGGGAGCGTTGAATGGAGCTATTGTTGTGAAAACAGTGCCCTGATTCAAAGAACTTGAGCTCTATAGCTTCTTCTGCCATGTTCCTTTCCCTGCTCCCCCTCTAATCTGGGCACCGCAGGTGCAGGAACAAGCGCTCTCCGCCATATTAACTGCTTCAGTGCTGGGTGCAAAGCGTATTCAAACGTTCACTTAAAGGTGCAATCCAGTCTATAGGGGCTTGTTATGTATATGCATACTCCTGGAGTTCCCAGGTAGTGTTCATTGTAAAAGAATATATAAGAACGGCTTTTTGTTTTGATTTAACTCTTAATGCCATTTTTACGGAGTTTTAAAGCAGCAGTACAAGCTGTCGTTTTTTCCCCCCCTTTAATATGTGCATCAATACAATCCACACAATAAGTAATTAGCCAAGTTGCCGATCGATCGGCGAAGATTTGGGTCAGGGTTTCACTTAATGGCTATCAGTGCAAAAGATGCAAAGTTCAGTGGGGAAGATCATGTGACCAGGCAGTCACTAGATACAATTGAGCTCGAACTGCTAAGGGCAGGGCTCAAAGGGGTGTGACTGAGCCTGTTTCAGATGAGGAAGGGGACGTGACTTTGTAAATGGTTGCTATAGAACCAAAAAAAGCTTGTTACATTATAGTACATTAAAAATGTAATTCAGATTTTTTTTTTTTTAAATGTTACAAGTATTTTCTCACAGTACAGATCTGATTTATAAAATAAAAATAAAAACACGTAGGATATTGCTTGTTCTGCAGCGTTAAATCATCCTTTGATTTCTATAGCAGGTTTTGGCCCACCTCCCCAGCAGTGCAAGATCTTTGTAACACTTTCCTGTTTGTGATAATTTGTTGCCAATATTCCCAGCAGTTTGAGCTGTAAACTGTCACAGTAGAAAAAGTTACCGTGGTAATATAAAGATACAGGTATAGCTGCTGAGTTAGACTGACTGAAGCGGCCATTATGCTAGGCACACAATCAGGATTTTTACAGATTTATAATAAAAGCACCAACGATTGCCATCTTAGGTAAGAATGTAGAATTATACATTGTCCCAGGCATTACACATTAAAATAAAGAAGAACATTGGAAAGTAGCTTTGCTGCTTTGTAATGAAAGGGATTGTATGTTCACCGCAGTGGCCTTCTACCAGTGTATTTTGTATTTTGTGTTGCTGCATGTATTGCTGCTGCCCACGGAGTTTCTTGTCTTTCTTTTGTTTCATGCTTGTAATATCATCTTCAATGTGTTAGAACTCAAAATGGACACTACCAAAACAGAAACTCTTTCACATTTTATATTGGGCCTTTTGCTGTGTGCGTGTGCGTGCCCTGAGGAAGGTCCCTCTACGAGGACCGAAACGTTGGCTGCCTTGTGTTCACAATACACTTTTTTTGGATTAGATCTGCAGTGTGCTATCTCTTTGCATCAGGATTCCCCTGGTAACTATATATATATATAGTGTATATATATCCATATAGATTAATATATATATATATTAAACTCTTTAAAATGTATAGTGCAGTCATGTTAGTTTATATTAACTGTTGTACATCTATCATTTACAATAACCGTGTCACCTGGCTGAGTGCTGTTCACATGGTTGCAATTCCAATATAGGTGGAACTATAACAGGTGTGTCACAGCTGTTCCTTGCAGTCTTCGCCCCTTCAACGCTAGCTACCCTGTTTCTTTCCCCAGCAGATTCTGCCAGTCCCCCATGCTGTGCCTCTCCTGGCCCCTCATTAAGTTGACACAGCAACACTAGTAATTTATATCTGGGAGCCACAGCCTGTGCTGTCAATGGCAGATCCCAGGTTCTTTCACTTCCCATAAATGCCCTCACATCAGGAGGTCAAACCAAGGACCCAACAATGTGCTCGTCCCTGTAACTGTTAGGATGGCGGCTCCGTATCCTCCTGCTACCTCAATATCTGTGTTTCTATTCTCTTATCATTACATACGTGCCACGTTACTGGGCCCCTATGTTTCCCCTCTTCACCCATCCCCCTCCCTGGTTTCCATTATCATTCAGTTGTCTTTAATTTGTGCATTAAAAGCAAGTTAATGAAGGAATTACCACCTCTGATCATGCTGTAAGCCAGGGGGTGCCAAGCTTCAGCACAGGTGGCTCAATAAGTCCTTGCTTCAGCACAGCAGATTGCTGTGCTGAATTTGCGATATCCTGAAAACCTGACCTGTTGATGGCCCTTGAGGACTGGAGTTGAGCACCCCTGCTGTAAGGGACTCTTCTACTCCCTTATTTGTATATGTCTTATTTATGTGATATATATATATATATTTGATTTTATTGTCTATTCACTTCTATAAACATCTTTTGACCACACAATAAATATTCAGACCAGGCAATTGCCGTGTAATTTTTTTGAGTGCCCCTATTATGAGTTTCTGCAGCACCCGTCTTTTGGTGGCTGCATTTTTCTCCTTTTTGTTTACATTATTCTTTGCTCATTGGGTGCACCACCACTGATATATATATATATATATATATATATATATATATATATATATATATATTTTCTAAATTATTTTTGGTTTAATGATTTGGTTAAATTATTTATAATGGTAGTAGAGCTCTTCTCTGATTTTTTTTTTCTTTTTCCCTTATCAATATTAATCTGCCACCCAGGTATTTTACACTCGGACTGCTGTCTATTGTCCGACGATGGTAAAATAAATAAATCTATGGGCTGGTTTAAAAGATAATAAATATCATTGTAATGTCCGTACTTTCTGAGCGAGGGAATTTTACAGCGACGAAGGTGGAACAAGTAATTGTAAATATTAAAATATATGCTGCGGGCCAGGGCGGGCACCACCAACAGTGGAGATGGTGTTTAAAAGAGGTGCATGTTATGTTCTCATCAGAGTGCAGTACGGTCCTACAACACCATGACATAAGTGCTAATACCCTCCAGCTCCGGCCTGTATCAGGAGGTATGGGCTCGGGGCTCAGCTAATAAATTCTCACCTTGGGCTCGGGATCAAACCTTTTCTCCTCCGCAGTCTGTACCTCATGGTACAGCCGAAGCCAGAGGGGATTAACACGTCATTGTGCGATTTGGATGCTTGGGAACAGGAAGTGGAGTTATTTTTTAGATTCCCTGTAGTGTTGTTACAAGGAATTCTGGGCTACCCTTGTTTATTGAAAACCGTCCCTCCTCTCAACTTAAAACCAGCAACGTGGTAACTTAAAGAGGCACAGTTATTTCCCCTCTGTAAAATAAATGTATCCAATTGTAGACTGGTTTTGAGTGCTATGTACAGAGAGAGCCCCCATGTTCATCCATATGTGCCAATTCTTTTACAGACTCGCCCTTCTCCTTTCCCAACCCCCCCCCCCCCCCCCCCAATCAGGTGATGGTAACCCCATTGGCTTCCAGAGGGATCAGTATTGCAGGGGTACGATTGCAGATAGAAGGTTTCAAAATGAGCAGATCAACATTCACATCCTCCCTTTGCAATGATGACCGTGAAATCTGAAGCATTTTAAACACTGCATGGTGTTTAGGAAACAAGAACAGGCTTGTGTAACCAATGTGCAGACATGTGGGTGAGCTTGAGAGTTCCCACCCTGCCCTCCCCCACTGCAGTTGCACTGCTTCCCAGATCCACCAGTTCATGAGACCTTATTCAAGGGTCAGTGGTACCAAGGACCAAAGTCTCCTAATACCTGTGATGTGTTTAATAGGTTAAAGACGGCAACAAAACAAAGTATAAGCATTTGAAATATTTCTTTTCACTTTGTATGATGCGTTGGTGCCTGAATGCTTTGGTGCGTGAGACAGTTGAGGTTTGCAGACCAACTTCAAACTTACCGATTTTAATATTTGATTTTACTGTGTTCCTGTTGAAATGAAAATTGCGTTGAATTTTCCCAGGACACAACGAAGTGACGCTTTCTTTATAACCGCACTTCCAGAAGGACCAGCTGTTCCCCCGCAATGCTTTATATCGTCCTGTATGGCATTGAATACGTTACGGGTAATTAAACCATTTAGATTACCAGTTCTATTAGTGAGTGGCCAGTAAAATTGGTCTAAGAAACACTGCGCCTTTAACCTTTAACCTCTGAGTGCAGGGGGGGTTTGCTGCTAGTTTTGAAACTGCATGTGGTTAGCAGTCCTCATATAGTCACCACCTTTCAGCACCGACCCCATCATATTAAAAAAGTGTGTGTGTGTGTGTGTGTGTGTGTGTGTGTACACGCACACACTTCAATGTCTGGGAGGTCAGAATGCTGAATAGACGTGCAGGTATTTCCATGTACCACGCATGCGCACATTTATGTTGTAGATCAAGGGTGGCCAACTCCAGTCCTCAAAGGGCTACCAGCCAGTCAGGTCGAAGCCTGGCTCTGATTGAGCCACCTGTGCTGAAGCAGGGATATCCTGAAAACCCGACCCGTTGGTGGCCCTTGAGGACTGGAGTTGGCCACCCCTGTTGCAGACGAGAGAGAGAGAGAATGGCGAGACAGAGACCGCATGGCTGCGTGCAAGAGCCTGTCCTGTCTGTGGCTTTCATTTTCACATGACGTCAATTTCATTTATTATTATTCTTATTTCTTTTTTAAACAAAAAGATTTATCTCTCCGCCGTATATGTCATTGTCTCGGGTAGGCCAAAGTAAAATACATTGTGTGACATCATGCTCGGGCCATTCAAACGGATCCAGGTGTCTTCTTGTAACTCCGGCGCTGGGTTGCGGCTAGCATACTGATCGAGCAGATGTTGCAATTAATTCACCGTTTCTCTGTTATTGGGTGGGGTGTGAAGCGCTGGTTCCCCATTCTCTAGTTTCTCATCTGCGTAGGACAATGCTTAATATTGCTTTAGTCTGCAATCTTGCTGAAAACAAACCCGCTCCTGGCAGGAATTCTGCTTTAAGAGGCTCTTGGGTTTATTGGGGTCAAGTTTTAAGCTGACAATTTACATTTTTCCCGACGCTTTTGCTGCTGATATTTTTTTTTTCTTCTTTTTTTTGCATGCAAACTATTAAAACACAGCAGTTGTGTAGTGTCTTCTAAGTAAAACATTTGCGGCAATTATTAGCAACGTTGCACGAGTTGCCAGTCATGTTGGCGGAGATCGTGAGTATGACGTGTCCTTACTACATACCTTTTCGAGTTACCTTGGCTGTGCACCTGCGATAACGAGGCAGATCTGGAATGTATTCGCTTGACTTGAAACTGCTTTTGTAGCTTATGCCAGGGGTGCTCAACTCCAGTCCTCAAGAACCACCAACAGGTTAGGTTTTCAGGATATCCCAGCTTCAGCACAGGTAGCTCAATCACAGAGGCTCAGTCGAGCCTCTGATTGCGCCACCTGTGCTGAAGCAGGGATATCGTGAAAACCTAACCGCTTGGTGGCCTTTGAGGAGTGGAGTTGGCTTATCCTTTCCAGGTGCTGCATTGAGCTGTGCGTGGGCAATGCTAGTCTTAATTGTAACCTGCCAAATCTGACTTTTTGAAAGCGCTTAATTAGAAAAGCAACCTCTCCTCCCCCTTTTGTATAAATCTATTTTTCCTATTGCAGCAAACACAGCTGTAAAAAAAACAAAAGTGATGCAGAATTCAAAGAGCTCTGGTGACTTAGAAACCGGAGAGGGTTGCAGTGTCCCTCCTGGACGTCCTTATTTAAAATGAATGTTATATAAAGGGGCAGGTTCCTGGGAAGAAGGGCTGTTGTATAAAATAACAAAAGCCTGTTCTCCGCAAGGAAAGTGCTTCTGATCTCTGGAATCGCTCTCCCATCATAGATGCTTCTCACTGCCAGCGCGGTGAACTAAATACTTTCCGTCTCTTGACAGCTGTTGCCTGCTGGAGTCGCGGCTCCACCTGGCACATAGCAAGCCATCAAATTTCTCTTTATGTCAATCTCACGGGAACGTTGGTAAAACCTTATTGAGTTAGGAGCTATATAGTGAAGGGGCGACCTGTGGCCCTGGAGTTTGGGACTCCCCTCTCCTTTCATTGTTCCTTTGAATGCTCTTTGTTTTATATTGTAATGGCGAAGCCCATTTTGTTTTGGGGTAATCTGTGAGTGATGGTCCTGAGACTGCCCATGTCCGTTCTTTAAGTGATTTTGAAAAAAAATACGTGACCTGAAATGTGAAGAAAATAAAAAATCAAGTCTATCAGCCTTTTCATCCCCTAACCCAGGGATGGTCAACTCCAGTCCTCAAGGGCCACTTGTCGTTGACTGAGCCACTCTTGGCTGAAGCTGGGATATCCTTAAAACCTGACTGGTTGGTGGCCCTTGAGGACTGGAGTTGACCACTCCTGCACTGAACCGATCCTTTTAAATGGATCTTGTGAATGTGGATCACTTCCATCGCAGAAATGATTGAGTAAAGTTCATTGGGATCTGTGTGTGTGGGCTGATTGATATTTGTCTCCCATCTGCTGTGAACGACCTCACCTTGCTTTTCCTCTAATGAAACTCGTAGCCTCTGCTCTCCCCCCAGAGAATTTGATCCAAAAGGGGGCGGAGGGGGGTGGGGGGAGGAATCCTTCGTTCCAGCTACAAACATTGTACCACAGATTGCTGACCTCTCCTGTATCCCATCACACAGCCCGCACAGCGGGGCCTGTCTGTGAGCTGTACATGTGCTGACATCACAACTCCCTGAGCAGTGTGGGAAATTATTTCAAACATTTTTGCTGACCAGAGACTTCTCTGTGCCACTGGGAATCCCACAGAAAGGAAGATGGAATGTGCAACACATGATTCTTCTTCCTCTTCTAAACGTTTGATATTTTACAAACTTAGTGCAGCTTTTAGGTGGATATCGAAGTCTTGATTTTATGTCTCTCCAGCCTGCACTGGCACTTACTCTGCTTAAACCTTTCTTGAGGTCTCTGTAAGTTTTATGCTTCTGGAAGGCATAGTCTGGATAACGAAAAGTGATTATACAGGGAGCAGATTGGAAGCCCAGTGACCTAAATAAGTAGGAGTGTGGAGAAATAAGGAGATTTTAATTTCTTTGTGGCTCTTTTGTGTAGAAATAAATTGATTTCCGACAAACTGTTCAGTCTCTGAATGTACAGATGTAGCGGCCTGTTCTCTCCCTCTTGCTGCGTTGAATTCTGCCCATAAACCCGTCTCGAGCCGTGAGATGGTCTGCAGCAGACTTAATGGCCCATCGGATTAAGACGGCGGGGGTCCCTGCGTTTGAATGGGACTCGCGCTGTGTGAATCCTACTGGGTTCCAGCTGTCTGTAAGAGGCGCGCAGTCAGAGAGAGACTGAATCAGTCACTCTGCCTGCACGCCTCTACAGGCGATTGCAGGGCTTTTATTGTAGTTTAATAATATAGTATTGTAGCAGGGGGTCTCCGGCGCTGAACCACATTGATTTCTGGTCCGGGGACCCTCTGCTTCCCGAGTTACAGGGCCCGTTATGGGGTGCCGGTATCCCCGGCAGCCATGTTTAAATTCTCCGTGTCACAGCCCACGTGATCGGGGGATTTAAACAAACCAGAGGAATACCGGCACCCCATAACGGGGCCTGTAACTCGGGAAGCAGAGGGTCCCGAACCTGAAATTAATGTGGATCAGCTGCGGAGACCCCCTGCTACAATACTGTATTATTAAAATGAAAGCGCCGTGATCGCCTGTTCGAGGCGCGCAGGTAGAGTGACTGATTCAGTCTATCTCTGACTGCGCGTCTCTTACAGACAGGTGAAGCCCAGTAGGATTCACACAGCGCGAGTCCAATTAAAATGGAGGGACCCCCGCTGTGTTAATCCGATGGGCCATTAAGTCTGGCAGCTGGAATCTCGCAGCCCGGAAGAGGTTGCGGCTAGCGGGAGAGAACCGGCCGCTACATCTGTACGTATTCTAAGTAATCTGTGCTTAAAGTGTAGGCTACTTACCGTTAACATTAATTAATTAGTGCACAGATTGAAACTGCATCTTGTATTCTAGTTTGCCCTTTGGATCAGACGAAGCTGTAAGGGATAATAAATTGTTACTTCAGCACCATGCCACCCATTAGATTAGTGAGCAATAAGGTACCTTAAAGCAGGGGTGCTCAACTCCAGTCCTCAAGCCTCCCCAACGGGTCAGGTTTTCCTTGCTTCGGCACAGGTGCCTCAATTAGTTGTCACCTGTGCTGAAGCTGGGGTACCTTGAAAACCTGACCTGTTGGGAGGGGGTAAGGGGGGGTCTTGAGGACTGAAGTTGAACACCCCTGCCTTACAGCTTAGCACCTCCAAGTAAATAGGTTTACCAATGTATTGCTTGCGGTACACTAACTTCCGAGGTGATTTTTTTCCGTAGGGTTTGCATGTATCCCACAGCTTATTTTGTTAAGCAACACTACAGATCCCTTAAACACTTTATATAGTAACATGCTGATGTTACAGAAAAGGAATGTTTAAGAAGTTGGATGAATAGCTTAGCCATGAGATAATAATTCTTATTCGTTTTCTCTTGTGTAAGGAGCAAGCCTCTGTACTAGGCAATGCAAGATAGAAATGTGTTGTTTCATTTAGGGAAATGGTTTTTGATGGGGATTATTCCATGGAAATGGCTAGCACATGAATGAAACGTGTGTGTTCCTTACTTCATGTTACTTAGTGTTTCTGCTCTTCAATGTGTTCTGACTTTTTGCTTTTGTTTTGCCCATTTCCAGGACATCGGCTGACAGCGGAGATTACATCCCTGGATTCACGTTGGGATGGGGGTCATGCTTTAAAAGTCCTGCCTGGCTGCACCAGAGGAAGGAGAAATGTAAGAGGCAATTGGTGTTAAATCTTGTGGAGGCCAAATATTAAAGAGCCCAGATTGGAGTACAGACAAGCAATGGGAATTGGAGGCCATGGTAACCTGACATAAATGGCAGGCTGGAGGGAATCTCGCCTCTTCGCGGTCTGCTTTCTCTGCCTTGCTCTCTGCTTCAGCTGCCGTGTCCATAAGGGATTACACAACTTGGCCTTGTGTGGCCAAAGGACCGTGATCAAGCAGTTTGGGTAAGTGTCGGAAGGAGGTGAGGTGGTTGGCCTCACCATGATTCAGCTATGGAAACTAGTGCGTCACATGCGACAGCTGGAACTTCACCGCCTGATCCTGCTGCTCATTGCTTTCAGCTTGGCCTCCATGTGTTTCTTGGCTTACTATGTGACCAGCAGCCCTAAAATCAAGGAGCCCCCACCACTACCCTTTAGCGACTGCAGCAGCCAACAGAGGGTCGTGGTGCAGCCCCAAGCCAGTTGGCGCATGGCAAAGTCTGTGGACACCTCTCGAACTGACCCGGTGGTGCTCGTTTTCGTGGAGAGCATTTACTCTCAACTCGGGCAGGAGATTGTGGCCATCTTGGAATCCGGCCGGTTTAAGTACAGGACAGAGATCGCCCCCGGAAAGGGGGACATGCCAACCTTGACGGACAAAGATCGGGGCCGCTACGCTTTGATCATTTACGAGAACATCCTGAAGTATGTGAATTTAGATGCTTGGAACAGGGAACTGCTGGACAAATACTGTGTGGAGTATGGGGTAGGCATCATTGGTTTCTTCAAAGCCAACGAGAACAGCTTGCTGAGCGCGCAGCTAAAAGGCTTTCCTCTGTTTTTACATTCCAACCTGGGGTTGCGGGACTACCACATCAACCCTGGTGCCCCTCTCCTTTATGTCACCAGAGCCAATGAAGTCGAGCAGGGGCCTCTCCCTGGGGATGACTGGACAGTGTTCCAGTCTAACCACAGCACGTACGAACCTGTACTGTTGGCGAGCACCAAGTCGGCAGAGTCCATTCCTCACCTGGCCACACACAAGGCACTTCATGCCACAGTGGTTCAGGATTTGGGCCTTCATGATGGCATCCAAAGGGTACTCTTTGGCAACAATCTCAATTTCTGGCTGCACAAACTCATCTTTGTGGACGCTATTGCCTACCTGACGGGCAAGCGCCTCTGCCTCACTCTTGACCGCTACATCTTGGTTGATATAGATGACATCTTTGTCGGCAAGGAGGGCACACGCATGAAGGTGTCTGATGTCGAGGTAAGATAGCTAATGATATAATTGCTGTGGTTGGGCTTTGAGCATTAATCCCTCTGATGCCATAGGGACCTGCTCTGCAGTTTATTGAAAGCCTCTCTGGCATAAAAGGGGTTAATTTCACTTGTTGCTGTGTGTTATGGGGTTAGGAGTTGGGGCAAGATCATATGGAGCGAAGCCGTCACACGCTTAACCCTTTTTAGATCATGGGTGGCCAACTCCAGTCCTCAAGGGCCACCAACAGCTCATGTTTTCAGGATATCTCTGCTTCAGCACAGGTGGCTCAGTCTTTGACTGAGCCACTGATTGAGCCGATTTGTGCTGAAGCAGGGGTATCCTGAAAACATGCGCTGTTGGTCGTGGGGTTGGCCGCCCCTGCTGTGGGGTAACGGCAGTGTATTGCAGACCTCTTCATTGCAGTAGGAACACAGTCGTTGGAGCCAGAACGTGCTACTTGTGTAAACATGCAGGATCTCTACAACCTTAAATAACGTGAAATGAAACCAAGATGTCATTTGAAATATTCTTTCTCTGTAAACAACTTGTCAGTGTAATGGGCTTCCTTAGAAAGATTGATAGCACTGGAATTATCTGTGTATGTTGCGTTGGCCTTTCTGTTTTTGTTTGTATATCTGTCTTATTTGTATCTTGTGAAGAATTAGTGTGTTGCTTTTCTTCGGGGACATAGAATTAAATCAGCAATCGCCTCCCCCCATTACTAAGCCCCCCTCCTGCTTTCACCCCCCTTACTAAACCCCCTCCTGCCTCCACCCCCCCTTACTAAGCCCCCCTCCTGCTTTCACCCCCTTACTAAACCTCTTCCTGCCTCCACACCCCCCCCCCCTTACTAAGCCCCCCTCCTGCTTTCACTCCCCTTACTAAACCCCCTCCTGCCTCCACACACACCCCACACCCCCTTTTTTTTTTTAGGTTGGGTACCAAGTGGTCCCGGGCAGAACCGCAATGTCTTCTGCTCCGGGATTTCCCCTTTTTCCTTATTCCGGAGATACTTACCTGTAGAGGCATTGGTATTGCTGCTTGGTTTCCTGGGAGGATTTAAATGGCGGTTCAATAGGAGCCACAACCAATGACTTGGCTTCCTGATGTGCCTCTGCTTAGCTGCGCTTTTGTTCCCCCACGTGATGCATTTAAACTCAGTAACTGGGTCAACTGGTAAATATCTTGTGAACCAGGAAGTCCCCAGAGCAGCACATGGGCCAGTTCCGCTGGAGTCAAGGGGGTGGGGGGGGAGGGGGTTGGTTGTTTTGCTAAATAAAGCAAAACAACCAATATACCTGCGGCTTTGAGGTGTCTTACCATCAAGAGACACTTGATAAAGACTGTAACAGCTTTTTTTTACCATCGGAATGTTACATTAAAAAAAAAAATCCCTATAACTAGTAATTAAAAATACCAAATGTAAAAAATTTGATCGGACTAGTCAAAGTATTTTTTCATTTAACCAAATGCAGCAATATTACATTCCACCTTTTTTCTTATTTTTGTATGTAAAGCCTGTGACAATGTATCATTCTACGTTCTTACCTGGCAATCGTTTGGTGCTCCTGTTTATAAATCTGTCAAACTCTTGATTGGATGACTAATATAATGGCTGCTTCAGTCAATGTAACGCAGCAGCTACAATGTATCCAGATATTACTAAGTTAACATTATCTAATGTTACAGTTTACACAGCTCAAACTGGTGGGAACATTGGCAACAAATTATCACATGCAGGAAAGTGTTGCAAAGATCTTGCACTACTTTGGGAGGTGGGCTAAAACCTGCTATAGAAATCAAAGGATGCTTTAAAGACGCAATCCAAGCTGGCGGATCGTTTGGTCAATTTGTTAAAAAAAAAAAGTTTTAGACAGCATTGAAGCAGGGGGTCTCCAGAGCGAAACCCCATTAATTTCAGCTCCGTTGACCCCCTGTTTCTGGAGATACCTGCGAATTAGGTGCCGGTAGCAGCTCTCCGTGGCTCCCAGGGCTCGCAGTATGTCCACTGTTGTAAGTTTTCATGTCCTGCGGGCCAGGAAGCCGTGACATCATCGGTGCGGCTTCCTATTGGCCCATGTGACGCGGGAGCTTTAAACTTTAAAGCCCTGCTTGTTCAATCGGAGTAGCTGCCGGCACCTATTTCGGAGGTAAGTATATCCGGAAGCAGGGAGTCCCCAGAGCTGAAGTTAATGGGGTTCAGCTCCGGTAACCCCTGCTTCAATGATATATGAATTTTTTTTTTAAAACAAAAATTTGCCGTCTTGGATTGTTTGTTCAAAACACATTAAAAATGGCACCAAGAGTTTAATAATAATTTTAAAAGACATTAAGTATTATTTAATACTACATGTCACGTACGACCCCCTGCTAGCACGCGACGTGCATACGGGACAAGGGTTAATACCGACGCTCGCAAGCGCACCCACTCTTGACCCACTCCGGGGTCCCTCAAATGAGTTGCATCTCTCCTCAAGCCGTCCCAATATACCACCGCCACGAACAGCACACAAGTGAGCACGTGACTTTAGATATGCAACCAGGGTTATTACACATGGCTACTCTAGCCAACCCCCCTTTTTCCTCTGCAAGGAACCAGCGAATGAGTATTAACCCCTACTCAATTGCACATCATAACTATCCACTGCCACCACCTGAGGTTATGCAGATATGATAAAAGATCTTAGACTAAAATATCTGTCAGGGCCTCAGATCCCTGTTTATTATAAGAAGAACTATGCACTCTAACACACAATCAGTTGTAGTAACATGTGCCCGAATTTAGCAAGTTATTCTCTCCAGCGTGTACAAAGTTCATTCAGAGCCCAAAGCATTACTTATTAAATGTTTTAATATATAAAAATACAGTGCTTGAATTACAGAAAAGGTATTACAAAATAAACATACAATTACAATATAAGGCAGAACAGCTTCTTAAAATAAAAGGGGTAAAACAGAAAATCCTATACAGTACATTACCACATGCTATGGATTTTTCCCAGAGAGGCACTGGTTCAGAAGATGAGGTCTGCCATGCTTTCCTAGCATGCCCCTGGTCAGATCTGCTGTTTTACAACCTGGCCCAGACTTAAGTACAATTCTCTCTTAGGGCACCTTCATGAGCCCACCCCATCTACAACATACCTTGAAGCTGTTCTCCCCCAACCCTGTCTGTAGACCTTGATTAATTCAATTGACACCTTGAGTGGGCCATACACATGGACACCCCTCCTCAAGTAAATCCCTTTGAAATTCAGAGCATTTCAAAGAAACGGTTCTGACCTGTTTCAGACTCAGCATTTGGTATGCTTGTTAAAAGTGTAGCTCGTTAACCCCTTAAGCACCAGAGGGATTAAAAATACCCAATATCTCATGACATTATCATGACACTACAGAACGGATTTATTAAAAAAAAAACAAAAAAAACCCCATAAGATGTCAAATGTTTTGCTGCTTTAAACATGCCAATATCCATATTTCATTCTGCCTGAGGGGCTGGCCCATTAAATAAGATGTTACTTGGTTAAAAAAACGTTCCCTTTATTGCACTATAATATATTTTGCTATGTTAGACTTAAATGTCATATTATCCTGATGAATTGAAAGTGGCTGTCTGTGGATGCACGCTTACGGCAATTTACCAGTTCAGCTAATACCGAATAGCTGCCTAATTACTCACCTCCTATCATGGAAAATGTAAACATCTCTAAAAACAAAATCACGTGCCTGCAATCCTATTATGTTAATCTCTTTATTTGGCATTATCCCATTGTAAGGTCTTGCAGTCTTTGAGTGCAGCATCTGTGGATATTTAATGTAAACACCTTAACATTGAGTTTGTCTGTGAATACCCCTCAATTCGGGTGTGCAGTAAGTTTTTTTTTTTTTTTTTTTTTTTTTTTCCTTACACAATCTAATCAATTTATTGCCATAAAGCAACAATCTGCCCAGTTATTCAGTGGAAAATACACTGGGATTTAGCGTGCTGTCTCAGCACCTTTTCCACCTGGGTGACATATGTCATTGGGAACTCCATCCAGTAGTTGTTTTTTGTTGTAAAGCAGTCAAAATAAAGTGTGAGTCTTTAGAATAGCTGCTGCTGTGAATTTGTCAATGCTTTGAGTCTGCCTTGTTCTCTACTACCTGGGAACCACTGCAGAAATCGTTCCCCCATCCCTAAAAATAAGTCGCCTGGCTTTTGTTTACATGCCATACTGAGCGTTCTTGTTCTTGTCGGAGTTCAAAGGGGCAGTCACCCCTGAGACCTGAGGTTTGCAGCATGTTTGGTAGGTTGTAGCAGCACTCCACACTGATCGCCATATTATTTTTATGTACGGAATTTCCTTGCCCTTTTCAACGCCGTTTTTATTTCTTTTTTAAATCTGATGCTCATGCCTGGAGAGATGAGCGTTTGAAATAATAAGTGTTCGCGTGATTAAAATGCAGCGCTCCCCCAGAGCCCAGTCTGAGCTAAAGGTTACCACGGTTACCTTAGAAGCTAGAGATTAAGGAAATCGTGATTTTCTTAACACTAAAAAACATGTTTTTATTAAAGAGCAGGACATGCTCAGAGGAGAAGATACTAACATGGGCGTCTGGGGGCATCGCTGCCTTAAATGCAGCTGTATATGTATTTTGAACGATATATTTTTAGGCTTTTATCATTTTCCTGGTAAACATGTTTTATAGAGTTTAATGTCTTTTTTTTTTCTCCCTAAGGGGCCTATGCAGATAGCAGCGCTTTTTAAAATTGGAGAGGGGAATAAAAAGTAGGTTTAATGGAGAGTTTTATTCTCCATATGCAGAAATGGGCGAAATCCGCTATTTTTAGCATTACTGCATGTGGAGAATTGTAAATGAGGAGATGCGCGCAGCTGAAAGGGGAAAAAAAAATCGCGCATTTTTTTTTTCCCCTATAGCCGGCGACCTCCTGCTTCTTTCCATACACTATCAGCACTCTTTGAAAAAGTCCATAGCCTGGACGAAACATGTTAGAGTGGTTGCCTGATGTTTGCTGCTAGCGATCAATAAAGTTTTTTTAGACATCCATGCGTTGGCTGCTGAAGTTGCTGTGAACCACGGACCATCCTACCCCCTTCTTTCCAACTTTAGTTGGCGGAGAAAATTGACGAAAATCGCGCCAAAAACAGCCGCTAGATGGTGAGCGCGCCTTTCTGAATTCGGATACTTTTCAGACTGGCAAGATGTAGTTTCTCGCCAGCCGCGCAGCGAGATTTTGAAATAGAAAAAAAAAGTGGCGCGTTTTCCCTAGCTCGCCATTTTCAGCTGTTTTTAGCGCGATTTTCTCCGGAAAATGGCGAGATTTCAAATAGCGCTGCTCTCTGCATGAGGCCCTTAGACTGTTAATCTTCAGATGTACAAGTACATTGTTTTTGTTTTGTACTTTGTACACTTAGATTGTAAGCTCTTGGGGGCAGGGACTCCTTTTGCTAGTGTTACTTGTTATGTCTAAAGCACTTATTCCCATTATGTGTTATATTATTATGTCACGTGTATTACTGCTGTGACGCGCTATGTACATGGATGACGCTATATAAATAAAGATATACATACAGTAATTATGATGCCACCATTGGTTACACTGGTAATAGGAATGTCTTTTTCAGCATACCCAGAGAACAGTAAAAGGTACAGTTTTCTCAGGATACAAATAACTTGGGCTGTTTATTGAAGGTGGATCGAATCCTTGAATGCAAGCCGGGTATACTGATAATTTGTTTTTATCTGCTGCATGGGGACTGCCCCGTTTTCGTAATGCTCAAGATAGAACAAATTTGGTTACACACACAATAAAGACATTGGTGTCAGAAATATAGCAGGTTGTCCTTGGGGTAACCGAATGTGAATGTTTAAACTGGTGAGTGACTGCATGTTGTAATCAGGCAGGGGTGTGGGCAACTTCAGTCCCCAAGGGCCACCAAGAGGTCAGGTTTTCAGGATATCCCTGCTTCAGCACAGGTGGCTCAGTCTTTGACCAGGGGTGGCCAACTTTAGTCCTAAAAGGTCAAGGATCAAGTCGAAGGCTGGCTCTGATTGAGCCACCTGTGCTGAAGCAGGGATATCCTGAAAACCTGACCTGTTGGTGGCCCTTGAGGACTGGAGTTGCCCACACACGTGGTAAAATCTTTAATTGTAGGTTATGCATGATGAATAGCTTCACTATAGTAAAATCTCACAACATACATTGAGCATGTTTACATCAGGGTTTGGGGCTTAAAATACCCATCTTGGATATTTGGACTGCAGTGATGTGGGTGGGCGGAAATAGTTTCAGCGATCAATGTTTAGATCTGGCTGGTATGTGTATAAAAGAAACAAGAAATGCTGCAATTAATTATGTAGAAGTGCGCAAATCCTGAGCGGTGGAGCCGGGCAAGGTTTGCCGGCGGTCACTTTATGACAAATGAAGATTAAATAGTTTACACCACGGGACATAATCACACAGCCTTATTTATACAAATCGGTGAAATGATGAGTGCACTATAGACAGAGCGCTCAGAAGGGAATTCACTTAAATGCACACTACTAACAGTATAACATCTAACTTTTAATAAGTATTTACTTAAAACATATATTACGGAATGTGAGTGTGACAGTAATTAAAAAAATCAATCTAACAATAGTGAAACGATATATACCAATAGTCCCTACTAAGTAAACACTCTGACAAAGGCTTGTCAGAGATGAGGAATCCTTGGCTTTATTCAGCATTGCTGGCAATAGCCATCAGAGATGAGATCAGAACACAGTCGTACACCTTACTAACGTTGTTAATTGTAAACTTACTAAAGAGCAATTAAATAATGCAAACGTTAGATTTTTTTTTTGAGGTGTAACTGGTTTGATCATTCTACCATATCACCCCTCGTCCCCCATCATGGAGAGGGATATAACAGGATCAAATGCTCTCGCTTGTTAAGTTAGTCAGCTGTAAAGGTTAGGGCGAGGGGATTAACAATAAAAGCAGACTACAAATAAAGACCGCTTTATATCTAGCGCTGGGTAAGGGATGCGTCTGAAGATGAAGTTTGCAGCCGTTGCTGCAGTATGCCTGCTATGAGGGAGGTGTATGGCTGTGAAATGGAAGAAGAAATCCGACTTTCGTCTCTAAAGCCACGCGGAAAACCGCTCCCCACATTCACTTACCGCGAGGTACAATTCCGTGCATGGATCGGCCAGGTCTGTGCTTGTAATGTTTCAGGTGCTCCCTTGATCGTTTCCTCGGGTATGTGCGCAGATTTGGATCCCTTTATGTACGTGGCATCGTGCGCCGTTACCATACACACCCCGGTGCGTCTTTATCGCCGTAGAAGTGTATGGCTTGATCGCTTTATACCAGTGGTATATAAAAATGACGTCAAGGCGATGATCAAGGTTGACCTAAAATGCATCGTTTGGAAGTGCCAGAGTAGGACACCATGGCCATTTGGGACTGATCATTAACCCTTGCAGTGGCCGAGTCCTGTATTGAAGCAGCAAAATACGTGAAATGGTATTTATTTATTAATTGTTCTGCAGAGTTGGATAATAGTAACTCTTCTTAAATTCAACTCGTAATGCCATTTTTTAATGACTTTTAATATACAGAGCCTCCTATATTTCTATAGCAGGGTTTAGCTCCCCTCCCCAGCAGTGCAAGATGTTTGTAACACACTGCTGTTTGATCATTTGTTGCCAATATTCCCAGCAGTTTGAACTGTAACCTTTAACAATAGTTAATATAACCATAGTAATATAAGAATACATTGTAGCTGCTGAATTTACATTGACTGAAGGATTGATTGAAACGGAAAGGCGGCCATTTAGTTAGGCACACAATCAGGATTTTGACAGATTTATAACAGGAGCACCAAATGATTGCCAGCTTAAATAAGAACGTAGAATTATACTTAGTCACATGCTTTACGTATACAAATAAAAGAAATTTAAAAACTTGGACAGTCGTATTGCTGCATTAATGTATTATTTTCACACATCCTATCTTCTCAACTGAGACCTGGGATTTGAAGGGCGTCTCATTTAGAATATTTTGATATATATTCTGCCAGAACCCTATGTGACCTGGTTTTTGATTTTATTAATGTAAATGTGGCAATTCAGTGCTGTTGCTAGAAGAATGTACTGAGCTTTTGAAACCTCTCCATCTGCAAGGCCCTCTTTATCTGTGAGTTTTATAGATCTGGGACGTCTACCTAAATAAAGAAAGTGCTACAGTGATTGTATCATTGCCGAGTGGTAAAGCAGTAATTAGAAAATCAAAGATGTTGATCCCAGGAGAAATCTGATTGCCATTATTTGGAGCCAGGAAGGAATTATTTTTTTCCCTTATGAGACAGCGTTGGATGATGTTTCACTAGGTTTTTTTTTTTGTTGTTTGCCTTCCTCTGGGTCAAAATACTGTAAATACAAATATAGGATAAGTGTCTGTCATCTAAGTTTAGCATAGGTTAAATTTGATAGACATGTCTTTTTCCAACCTCATCTCCTATGTAACATCCCAATAGCAGCATCTTTGAGACCCCACAATAAAATTATTTGACAGCCATAATTCTCCTTAAATGCAAAGCTGTTGGATAATTACACAAAGTGTGTGACTAGGATTTAAAAAAAAAAAAAAAAAAAGAACGAAAGGGCATTTTTTATTGAGCGTAGTTGAACTGCGCATTTTTAAGTGCTGTGACATTTTAATGTGGCTGGTCTGCTAATTGATTTTCTGCTTTTGCGAGATTCACATCGTTGTTGAAGTAGCAATATTGTAGGCCTTGGAAGTTTTGCTTTAGAATAGGGTACATTCAGAGCTGGAGAAGATGCCTGAGGCTTCCTAAAAAGAGTGCTGTTTGACGATATTGCGTTGGAGTGCGTCGCATACCCCTCCTGCCAGAAAACGAGGGGTTAGTGTTTTTAAACACGGGATTCTAGGAGTTCTGCGGGCATCCCAATAATTTTCAAGTCATTTGGAAATTGTACCAAAACCAGAAGAATTTACAATGCATCTGATCTCAGACACGCTCTTAGGCCTCGGCCATGCTCCCTGCTGGCGTGCTGAGGCGAACCTCATTGGGCGAACCGCTCACGTGACCGGCCTGTCGCGCCGGCAAGCGGGGGAATTTTAAATTCCCCTAAGACCTGCGCTTCCGCACACTTGCGGAAACGCAGGTGAGCCCCTACTAAAGCCGCTCTAATTGCGGCTGTAGGGGCTCAGTGCTGAGCGGGAGCGCGCTTCAGCAAGCAAGGAACATGGCCGAGGCCTTAGTGAGGGTTGGGGTTCCTTACAGTGCATCTGATCTCCGACGCGCTATTAGAGAGGGTTGGGGTTCCTTACAATGCATCTGATCTCAGACACGCTATTAGAGAGGGTTGGGGTTCTTTACAATGCATCTGATCTCAGACGCGCTATTAGAGAGGGTTGGGGTTCCTCAGAATTTCATAATATAATTATAGGGTTCCTTAACCAAATAAAGGTTAAAAAAAATACACATTAAAAAAAAAAAAAAACACTGGGATAGTGGGAGGTGGCTATCTCTAAAGAATACATCCCAGGAATAGAAGTATAAATATGGTGTAGCAATAAACACGATAAGCCAGCGCACTACTAAATGGATTTGATTTCAGAAACCCAAGGATTTCCACATAAGAAGGATTTTAATTTTCTCCAGGCGTGAAGTTTCTGCTCCCCAGCCGGCTGCTCCTTTCATGTCATCTCAAGGACATTCCTTTTTCTCTGCCGGTGTCAGAGCGCTGCTACAAAGCCGGGGATAGATCCTCCGCAGGAGGCATCCATATCCGTGTTCTATAAACGAGCCATCAGCCGAGGGTGAGAGGCTTTTCCCTGCACTGTCTGGGGAGAGGGATTGAAGGAAGCGGTGGGAGTATCTCAGGCTGTCAGCGGGGTGTCTGTATAACAGGTTGTCAGCCAGCTCAATGTATCCTCTGTCTCCAGGCCCTCTGCTGTGCTCGGTGTTTCACGCTTCCTCGCTGCCCACTGAGACTGTCTCTAGCTTTTGCACCTAGTTGTTATCATCTTTGGATTTCACCCGGCTGGAAATGTGTGATCCAAACTGTGTTTTATATTTTGACACTTAAAGCAGCAGTTTATGCTGATTGCCCCATTTTTTTTTGCATATTAAGGTCTGCTTGTATTTGTTTTTTTAAACCAAAAATGCTCCATTCTGGTGCAAAAGTGTTTGTGATACCGCCAGGGTGGTTAAAATGGAGCTCTTCCCAGAGCCCAGTGCAGTATAAGGCCTCGGTCCCGCTGCGCTCGTTGGCACGGGCGGCCACACGCGAGTTCCCCACCAGCAGGGGAATCCTCCCGAGCCGGTCCCGGTCCCCCCTGGCGGCACAGCTCACTACACGCTGTGGCGCGTCAGCCGCTATGGGACACAAGAAAATGGTGATCCCTAGCGTTGACGCGTCACGTGGTGTGGCTGTGAGCCAATGGGGAGGGGAGGCTTCGGGAGGAGGAGAGGCTTCGGGGAGCGGGGAGGAGTGTATGTGTATGTGTGTGCCTGAATGCGTGAGTGCCTGTCTGTGTGTGTGTATGTGTCTGAGTGCGTGCGTGCCTGTCTGTGTGTGTGTGTATGTGTGTGCCTGTGTGTGTGTGTGTATGAGTGTGTGAGTGCCTGCCTCTGTCTGTGTGTGTGTGTGTGTGTGTGTATGAGTGTGTGTGTGTGTTGGTTACCATCAGCAGCTCCAGCCCGAGTCCGTGGAGGGAAGGGGGGGAGAGTAGCGGGTCCCTCCGCTCAAGCCACGCCCCCCTCCCTGTCAAACCTCCCACTCCCGCCCACCTCCCGCTCCGGCTCCCGCTCCCTTCAGACCGCATATCGCGGTCTGTGTATGTCAGCGCCCCGCCTGTCTGCAGTGCGGGCGCGCTGACTCTGGGAGCGGGGCCTTAGCCTAATAGTTACTTCAGACGCTAGAGATTAATTGAATAATGACTTTTAACACTAATCTAATGTGCAGGACATGCTCATGGGGGCAAGATACTAACATTGTGAGAGTTAAACTTCTTTGGGGGGGGGGGGGGGGCGGGTGGAGAGTGCTGCTTTAATACCAAACAGACCTATTAGCATTAATATGGTTATTGAATGTTAACACTTGGTTGCTGAACCAAGTACAGGCATACCCCGCATTAACGTACGCAATGGGACCGGAGCATGTATGTAAAGCGAAAATGTACTTAAAGTGAAGCACTACCTTTTCCCACTTCTCGATGCATGAACTGTCCTGCAATCGTTATACACGTGCATAACTGATGTAAATAACACATGCGTAACAGGCTCTATAGTCTCCCCGCTTGCGCACAGCTTCGGTACAGGTAGGGAGCCGGTATTGCTGTTCAGATCGTGATGACAGGCGCATGCGTGAGCTGCCGATTGCCTATTGGGCGATATGTACTTACTCGCGAGTGTACTTAAAGTGAGTGTCCTTAAAGCGGGGTATGCCTGTACATCTTTAACCCAGGTTGTGCTGTAAAAGCTGTGTAATGCGGCAGGCATAAGATTATAGGGGTCCATGTTAATGGATAGGAAGCCGTGTGCTCATTTGCATGTCATTACCCAGAATCCCTAGCTGCAGTAGAAGCACTGTATTCCGTGTGGTTATGTTGGAAGGTAGTTTTGTGGACTTATCTGAGATGTGGATGTGCTCACAAGTGTTTTTTTTTTAATTATTATTTGCTGTACAGTGGAGGGTTTTTGTTCCATTTTTTCTCGGCATAACTTACTTTGCGTACCATTAAACTTACAGAAGACTAGCCATTTTATCAACCCTTTTTATGCAGTGAAGGGCTCAGTGAATGAAGATCTCCCTGTGCCACCACACGCATTGTGATGGTGGAAATAGCCGCACACGTTTTGGATGCACCCGGCTTGGAACGGGATCGCAGCACTATAAACAGAGAAATACATATTTTATGTTAATGCAGCACAAATCCTCCAACTGCCGCTGTTTTCTAATGAGACACGGCTTTTGTAGAAAGCAGAGCCCATTACAGCTGACCTCGACAGGGAGACAATGTGTGGAGAGCTTGAACTGGTTTCCGAGACTTGGAGGTAGTCTGGTAAACAATTGCAGAAGTGAAGGGTTGGCTACGAAAATGGAAAGCAGACGGCTTCCTTATCACACACACTGCGTTACTGTTTTGTGTTAAACTGTCCTGCAGCATTTGAAGGAGTAAAGGAAGGAGTGTGTAATACACTTCCAGCTTCTCACTACATATACCTACACAGGATGAACAAAATGAAATGGCAATTAAAGCTGCTTAGGCCAGGGGCTCTTAACTCCAGTCTGCACGACTCCCCTCCAACAGGTCAGGTTGTCAGAATATCCCTACATCTGCCAGATTGCTAATTCGGTGGTTGAAGCAGACTGAGCCACCTGTGCTTAAACAAGGATATCCTTAAAACCGGACCTGTTTGGGGTTTCTTGAGCGCTGGTGCTGAGAACCTCTGATTAAGGCTTGTTTTATAGTTGACGCACGTGTTCGTGGACGTGAAGCAAACTTTTTGTGTTTATAGAGTTCAGTGCTGTGAGCGACAGATGGGCGTGGCTATGATGCGCATGGGTAGGCGTGGCCATGACATCACACCCTGCTTCACACACCTCTTTTCTCTTCTCCATATATCTATTGGCTCTCATAAGGACAAGGAGGGCTCGGGGTAAGCAAAACACTTCATTAATAAATACTCCCCTGTTCAGAGACCCTTAAAAAAATTCACAATTAATTTCCAGAGAAACAAAAGTCCCCAAATCTACCTTTTAGTACATACACTTTTATTGTAAAACATTAATGTTCTGTAGTATCTTTTTATTGAACACTTAAAAAAAACAAAAAAAAAACCTGGTGATAGAGAGGGGGTTTGAGGCAGGGATGATATTCCTATTGCTATTGGTCCTGTGCACCCCCATAAAGTCAGAGCAGCATGCATGGTGCGCTGGAGAAAAGACAGTGGCACGCAAACTGCAGTACCTTAATTATCAGTGTATACTGTGCATTACTCAAAGGACACGGACACACACCTCCATCACATACACCTCCATCACATACACACACACACACACACACACCTCCATCACATACACCTCCATCACATACACCTCCATCACATACACCTCCATCACATACACCTCCATCACAAACACACCTCCATCACATACACCTCCATCACATACACCTCCATCACATACACCTCCATCACATACACACCTCCATCACATACACACCTCCATCACATACACCTCCATCACATACACCTCCATCACATACACACACACACACACACCTCCATCACATACACACCTCCATCACATACACCTCCATCACATACACCTCCATCACATACACCTCCATCACATACACCTCCATCACACACACCTCCATCACATACACCTCCATCACATACACCTCCATCACATACACCTCCATCACATACACCTCCATCACATACACCTCCATCACATACACCTCCATCACATACACCTCCATCACACACACCTCCATCACATACACACCTCCATCACATACACACCTCCATCACATACACCTCCATCACATACACACCTCCATCACATACACACCTCCATCACATACACCTCCATCACATACACCTCCATCATACACACCTCCATCACATACACACCTCCATCACATACACCTCCATCACATACACACCTCCATCACATACACACCTCCATCACATACACCTCCATCACATACACCTCCATCACATACACCTCCATCACATACACCTCCATCACATACACACCTCCATCACATACACACCTCCATCACATACACACCTCCATCACATACACACCTCCATCACATACACCTCCATCACATACACACCTCCATCACATACACACCTCCATCACATACACCTCCATCACATACACCTCCATCACATACACCTCCATCACATACACACCTCCATCACATACACACCTCCATCACATACACCTCCATCACATACACACCTCCATCACATACACCTCCATCACATACACCTCCATCACATACACACCTCCATCACATACACACCTCCATCACATACACCTCCATCACATACACACCTCCATCACATACACACCTCCATCACATACACACCTCCATCACATACACCTCCATCACATACACCTCCATCACATACACCTCCATCACATACACACCTCCATCACATACACACCTCCATCACATACACACCTCCATCACATACACACCTCCATCACATACACACCTCCATCACATACACCTCCATCACATACACACCTCCATCACATACACACCTCCATCACATACACACCTCCATCACATACACACCTCCATCACATACACACCTCCATCACATACACACCTCCATCACATACACACCTCCATCACATACACACCTCCATCACATACACACCTCCATCACATACACCTCCATCACATACACACCTCCATCACATACACACCTCCATCACATACACACCACCATCACATACACACCTCCATCACATACACCTCCATCACATACACATCCATCACATACACCTCCATCACATACACCTCCATCACATACACACCTCCATCACATACACCTCCATCACATACACCTCCATCACATACACACCTCCATCACATACACACCTCCATCACATACACATCTATCACATACACACCTCCATCACATACACCTCCATCACATACACCTCCATCACATACACCTCCATCACATACACCTCCATCACATACATCTCCATCACATACACACCTCCATCACATACACACCTCCATCACATACAATTCCATCACATACACCTCCATCACATACACCTCTATCACATACACCTCCATCACATACACCTCCATCACATACACACCTCCATCACATACACACCTCCATCACATACACCTCCATCACATACACCTCCATCACATACACATCCATCACATACACCTCCATCACATACACCTCCATCACATACACACCTCCATCACATACACCTCCATCACATACACCTCCATCACATACACACCTCCATCACATACACATCTATCACATACACACCTCCATCACATACACCTCCATCACATACACCTCCATCACATACACCTCCATCACATACATCTCCATCACATACACACCTCCATAACATACACACCTCCATCACATACAATTCCATCACATACACCTCCATCACATACACCTCTATCACATACACCTCAATCACATACACCTCCATCACATACACACCTCCATCACATACACACCTCCATCACATACACACCTCCATCACATACACCTCCATCACATACACACCTCCATCACATACACACCTCCATCACATACACACCACCATCACATACACACCTCCATCACATACACCTCCATCACATACACATCCATCACATACACCTCCATCACATACACCTCCATCACATACACACCTCCATCACATACACCTCCATCACATACACCTCCATCACATACACACCTCCATCACATACACACCTCCATCACATACACATCTATCACATACACACCTCCATCACATACACCTCCATCACATACACCTCCATCACATACACCTCCATCACATACACCTCCATCACATACATCTCCATCACATACACACCTCCATCACATACACACCTCCATCACATACAATTCCATCACATACACCTCCATCACATACACCTCTATCACATACACCTCCATCACATACACCTCCATCACATACACACCTCCATCACATACACACCTCCATCACATACACCTCCATCACATACACCTCCATCACATACACATCCATCACATACACCTCCATCACATACACCTCCATCACATACACACCTCCATCACATACACCTCCATCACATACACCTCCATCACATACACACCTCCATCACATACACATCTATCACATACACACCTCCATCACATACACCTCCATCACATACACCTCCATCACATACACCTCCATCACATACATCTCCATCACATACACACCTCCATAACATACACACCTCCATCACATACAATTCCATCACATACACCTCCATCACATACACCTCTATCACATACACCTCAATCACATACACCTCCATCACATACACACCTCCATCACATACACACCTCCATCACATACACACCTCCATCACATACACCTCCATCACATACACACCTCCATCACATACACACCTCCATCACATACACATCTATCACATACACATCTATCACATTTTAAGTTATGGTGGGTGAAAAAGGCAACAAAAAAACTCCACCGTTAGCATATAGCCAATAAAGAATATCACTTATGAGCACATTCACATGTCTTAGACAAGTCTGCACCCCTGCCTTTCAACCATTATCACCTAGCATACAGTGCTCCCACTGCAGCAAGGGATTCTGGGAAAGACATGCAAATGAGCACACAATGTGTGACCTTTTGCCTGGAATATCCATTCACATGGAGCCCATTTAAGCAAATGCATCGCCATTCATACAGCTTTTAAGCACAGCATGGGACTAGCACAGCAAGTCAAACCACTCACACACATGTTTCAACCTTGATTGTATCATCAGTGTGAGTTTGGCGTATACTTATTAAGAGTTAAATGGCACAGAGGGACATCCATGTCAACAGTTGTAAATATTGAGACGTTTAGGAATCTTGTTCTCGAAGGAGAAGTTTCATCCGGTGTTGGGAATATGGGCGCACACAAGTTTTAACTTTTGTTTGAATTCCCTCGGGCACTGTAGGGATGGGCTGGTACCACATTACATAGCGTTTCCACTTCCTCATGCTCCATACTGTTACAGTGGTACCCTCACACCTGGTGTTTGTAGTTAATGTCAGCACTAGATTAGAGCCGTAGTATCTTGTCTAGAACTTATCTGACAGATGTGTGCTGTCATGGTAACATGAGTCAATCTTTACATCTCCACTGGTGCACCAGAATGTTAAGCCTCAATAGTCTTATTTCCCTCCCACTCCTCATTCTGTCTGTCACCTTTAAAAAAACCTTAAGAAAGGCCTCACTCAGACGCTGGCTTTATTCCATGAAACAAGGCAAGGAGAACTTAGAGTCCCGGCTGCATACAGAAGTGGTTCTCACCCTTTTTTTTGAGCTTTGGCACCCCTGCTCTTCAGACCTTACTCACCCCTTCCTCCTATTCACAAACACACCCTCTCCCACCCTCTTTTACACACTCCACATTCACCCTCACACATCACACTCGCCCTTTTAATAAACACACGCTCCACATTTATCTCCCATTCTCACACGGCACACTCACCCTCTTAATCATAAACACCTCATTCACCCCCCTTCTCTTACTTACACTACACAACTCGCCACCCCACTCCTTCCCACACAAAGACCCCACTCCATCTTTCTTCCCACACAAAGACCCCACTCCATCTTTCTTCCCACACAAAGACCCCACTCCATCTTTCTTCCCACACAAAGACCCCACTCCATCTTTCTTCCCACACACGTCACACATGTCAGCTGCTTAGTGGGAGTGGCTCCTCTGTGTCGGGCTGAGGGAGGAGAGGCGTATTGCAGGCAGCTTGGGAAGTGCCCGCTTAGCAGGCAGTTGAGTTTTTTCCCCTTGGGCTGTGGCACCCTTGGCAGAGGGTGGCGGCACACCAGCGTTTCCCGTTACCCTGGTTGAGCAACACTGGTCTATGATGGAAAGCTTCCATCTCCTCATCAGATTCTACGGTCTAGGGAACTATACTATAATAGTATGTTTTTATTTGCATTTTCAGTCACAAGTCCACCTTTATCCCATTTTGCTGTTGAAGGCACTGGTAGTATGGTGAAATGTCCCCCCTGGCGCCTGAGTTGCAGCGCTGACTGACCTGTCAATCACTACTGCGACCCGTCCACCGTGGTGACTCACAGGTTAAATCGCCACTTCATTTACTTTTCTGTTTTTGCGGGGTTTGTTTATTTATATTATGTTGTGAGCACACACCCATCACTCATGATTCATTAAATCCTTCCCTGAATAGTAGGCCGCTCCTGTGCCACCTTCTCCTAACACTGGGTCATCAACAAATTCTTTGTGACCTTTCTTGTTAATTTTCTTCCCTATAACCCATCACATCCAGCTAGCGGTTCATTTGAGAGCAGAAATCTGCAGACAGAAGAATGAAGGTCGACGAAAGAGAGAGGACAGCATTTTTGCATTTTAGTAGCGTTTAAGTTGCAGCACGGGTGGACCACCCCCATCCTCGAGGGTCACCAGCGCGTCATGTTTTCAGGATATCCCTGCTTCAGCACAGGTGGCTCAGTCTTTGAGCCACTGATTGAGCCACCGGTGCTGAAACAGGGATATCCTGAAAACATGACCCGTTGGTGATCCTTGAGGATGGCAGTTGCCCACCCCTGAGTTACAGACACGAGGCTACAGTACTGTCTCTCTACCCTCCCCTCGTTCAGTATAGCGGTATGAAGGGCAGGGCTCTGCTATTGCATCATTGTATGTTACCCCACGTCTCACTTTATTAAATAGGCTGGTGCATGTCCTCCTCTCGTCCTTACCTGCATCTCTCCATTGGTCACCCCTTTTTCATGGTCTAATATTTTATGGGGTCCCCCCCCCCAAAAAAAAAAAATAAGGAAAAAGGTTAACAAAATAGATCTGAATGCCAATAATTATCAAAAGTATTCCAAGAATAGTACACAAAACGGGGTTGCACTAGACGTTGATCTCTTTTTGGGGTCTTCAATTGACGTCTTCATCTACACAGAAGACAACCACATATCTACTCCATCTCCATTGCTTTTGGAGCTACTGCCAGGACCCTTTATGGACCAAGCCAGATCTCATTCTGTCCTTCATTTTGGTGGGGGTGGGGGAGTTGCGCCCAACAATGGATTTATATCAATCTACTTCGCTGAGTTCGCTACTCTGTGTTCTATTATTCTGCAGGTTTTCAAGCAGACCAGTAGCCTGAATGTAGTGGGAAGATCGGACGCAGAGCCCCAACTATCCCTTCCTTGTTCCATTATTTTCCATACCGGTCTGTCTCAAACGCATGAGAATGTCCATGCTGCTTGTTCACCACACGCCACACTTTGCTCACGGCGGGGAGGTTCTTTGCAGCTCATTTTACACACATCAGGTCCGGGATCAATGATGCCCATTGAGAAATCTTTGATTTTTCACCTCCCTAGCTGAAAGTAATAATACTGTATTTTTCCTTTTGCACTTGCTTTTGACATTTTCAAAGGTGACTCCTGCTTTTGTGCACTTAGGATTCTCTTGGCTTAAATATATGTTTGGCAGAAGTCGGCTGTATGGTCTGAAACGTTACACTACAGCCATATTTTATCAGGTGATGTACTTCAGTTATATAGATGTGTGGACAACATTAGAAGATAAGGTATGGTAGAACGAATTTCTAGCTGGATCCTTTCTCTCTTAACCTCCCTGGCTGCAGTGGGGAACTGTACGGGGTTATGATTGTGGTTCAAGTTTGTGGATCTGTCTGAGACATGTAATTGTGCTCAGAAGTGTTAATTATCCTTGCGGTCTCCTAACGTCTGTAATGCAAGAGATAAGAACACAGTATAAACATAGTCCTTGCTAGTCTATTTGCCTTCACCAACTCCCCTGCAAGGCTGTTTCACTAAAACCATCAGTTGGCTCGCGGTTTTAGCACGAGTAAGCCTGAAATGTTTGAGGCCACGGTTACCCACGTTCACACTTCACATGTCCGTAATTAGTACTTCCAATTCGAGATGAGTTGGGATTTTTGGAATCTGACATCCCTGAACATCGACAATTTTAACAACATTTAGACAATAGCATTGCGCCAAATCTGACTCTGATTGCCAGATGTGCTGGGAAGTCTGATTCCAAAAATTCCGACGCGCTCATCTCTGCTTCTGATTCACCACAATATTATTGGAATATTTTACCATATAAATGCAGTATTGACTTCTGTGCCACCAATTGGTCCCATTCCCGCATCCCTCTGCCTTCTGCAACAGCATTTTTAGCTGTCCTTTACTCATTAGGGCCATAATGACTGAGCAGTGCTAAGCACCCTACAGCCGATTTTCATTTAAAAGGCCTTAATAAAGTGCCTTATTGTGTGACGCTATTTAATAAATCCAGACCTTAAATATTAACCGGCACTCGTATATGCACTTAAACCCCCGCAATACTTTATTTCATAGCATTTCATTATTAAATCTAATGTTCTAAAGCCACAGTTGTAACTAAGGATCTGAAAAATAGGTTACAGATGAAGTTCTCCGTGTCCTACGTACTACATTTATATCTAATTTCTTTTTTCCGTCACTCTTCCATGTATATACAGTTTGTCCAAGGATAAGTCCCTGCCTCATAATGTTTACCCACTCATCTTTTGTCACCTGAGGCACAGAGGTAAGAGGGACTTGACTGGGGGGTTGAACCTTGTTCAACCACATACCACAAGCACTACTCCTCGCTTAGCTATAATAGGCTAGCCCTTTAGTCTCTGTAGCGTTTTGTGTTTGTGTAAACCCGGCATATTTCTGCAGCTGATATTTGACACAAAGTATTTCTGATATTGGAAGGGCTGTAGCAGTAGGGTTTGGCACGTAGGATGTTGAACTTGGCGGAAGAACTGAAGGAAAGCAGAGTTTATGCTACTCGCTGGATACAGAATAGCAAGGAGGGGGATAGCCATGGTGATCTGTTACTATATATGGCTCGGCTACTTCATCAGGCATGACCTTAAGATGAGGATTTCCTGAGATGCGTTTGATATATGTGTCACGGGAGACCAGGCCATTTACACCTTTTTACCAGGATCATGCATTGAGCAAAACAAGTCAATGAAATAAATTGCACATTTATTCACAGGAAAAGGCAAACACACAATGTTACACAAACTACAGCAAAAAGACACACTTACTTAGGAATTGGGGTAACAACCTAGACTGTCCTAGATGCAGGGAATCCTATCCCTGATAACAGTTGCAAAAACAGGACAGAAAATATTCCAGACAGCATTCGCTGAAGCAGCCCTTTTCTTGCTGGAGACATGCAACTGGAAACTTAGAATCTGAGAGGATTGGGGAACTATGAGATACCTTGGGGAACACTGGAGAACACACTATCTAATGGGCGCAAGGGGTTATAATACCTCTGACTTTCATTCAAAAAATACTATAGCCCAATTCAAAGCTTGAGAAATTTCATCGCCACCAATCAGAGACAAGCTGGTAGACCCAACAGTTACCTGGAAATCTGAATGAACCAAGGGGCATTGGCAATTTGGCACCTCTGGCCCTGGTTCCCTCAATGCCACCCGTGGTGCCAGGCTCCTGCCAGTCTGGTGAGTTCAATGGAAATGCAAAGAGCGTCAATTGATCTCAGGATGTGGATACTTGAATCCTTCCCTCCTGTCCAAATGGTCTTGACACCTTGGTCATCCTCTTGGGCTTTCATCTCCAGATGTCGTGCCAGACCTTCTGGCACCACTTGGTAGCCCAGTGGCCTGTCAGAGCATTGGTTCTGAAAGTCCCAGCTCATTTCTGTGCACAAACAGATATGTTTTAAACCACACTGTTCCATAAAATATACACTTTAAAAATATCCTAAGTCTTTTGGTTATGGGAAATACAATAAGAAGCTGGCCATTATTTCTTACTAGCCATATTCCCCACACTCTATACAATAAGATTAGGGCTGGACTTTTAAAAGTCCCATCACAACCTTGTAGATGATTGGAGTACCCCCAGAACCCCGATACCGGTTCTGGGTGACCTGGGCATTTACTGGGTATCCCCATTAACCTAGGAGCCCCTTGACTGTTTCAGGGACACCTCACATCACTATGCCCCATTTACCTTTCTGGGCTGTGCTGAAGCAGGGACCCCTAGTGGTGAGTCGCGTAAGTGTTTTCAAGAGGAGATATTACCAAGACAATGTGTCTACATGCATCCAGGTGTCTGACCTGATACCTGGGTACTTTTTTTAGGGGAACCAGCAACTCTGGACCCTGACTAGATGGTCACAATCTGACAACAGTTTCTCTGCGCAAACCCCTCCTCCTCAACCCCCCCCCCCCCCTGAAACTCATACCACAGCAGTCCCTGCTTGCTGGCATCCATGGAAAGGTAAAAACACAAACATTCTATATTGTCATAATTACAGGTAATGCTTTTACAACAGTTGGGTCCAAGAGTTGACCCTCCTGAACCCCAAAACATGGATCAGAGGTAACCAAACGGGCTTAACTTTTATTAGTGAGCCTGGCTACCTCTTCACCGTCACAATATCAAACCCTTTAATTGGATTTGAACCAATATTCAGGCAGACACGTGCCAAAGTATGCGTGTGTAGGGTAACCTATCTAAAGCCGCCTCTCTTCTCCTGAATTCTTTAACCCTTTGATCGACATGAATAGATTATGTCCTGTTAAACCTTTGCTAATAAAAGCTCTTTCCATCTTGTAATCACTGACTCTGCTTTGTTTCACTTTAAAGTAGCAATCCCTCTATTGAAAGTCCCAGCTATTTGGGAAATATAAATCTCTGCCACTGCCTCGAGCCAAGGAACGGAATGTGTTTTTAATGCACAGCGTTCGCCTCGGTGATTGGTTGCCAAAGCCGGTGGCCATTTGGTTTAGCAAAACTTGCTGGTGATTTTTCTTCTGAACTGCAGGGGACAGAGCACCGTACTTCTGTCTCTATTGCTTGCCTTCATTGACACCCCCCCATGGAGTCAGCTTATTTGAGGGTTACTCCTCCCCCTCCCCCCAGTTTAACAAAGACGACTCCAGCAGTCCTGGTTTTGCCGTCTTGGGCTTGTTGGGAAAACTCCATACACTTGAAAACCCACCAAAGCCGGAGTCTGTCATTTTTAGCCAGGTCTGAAGCCGTGGCAATGTGAGTAAAGCGTAAAGCCACCAGCTCTGAAAACCATGACACTAGGACTTTAACCAAACTCCTCTGCTTCCAAGTCAGTGTCAGCTCCTTGTGACCTTGGGCACGTCACTTTATTTCCCAGGGTCTCTGGCACCAAATATCTGTTGTACATGGCTGTGTACCATGTGCTATATTGTAATTATGAAGCACTTTGAGTCCCATTGGGAGAAAAGCGCTGTATGAAGTAAAAAAAATTTTTATCACTGTAGTTCTCGTTAGATACACATCCTGTGTATTTAGGACTGTCTTCATGTAGGGTAAGGGTTGCCAACGCCAGTCCTCAAGAGCAACCAACAGATCAAGTTTTGAGGCTATCCCTGCTTCAGCACAGGAGGCTCAGAAGCTCAGTCTTCAACGGAGCCTTTGAGCCACTTGTTGGTGGCCCTTGAGAACGGGAGTCAACCACTCCTGGCCTAAGGTGTTCAAATTCCCAGTGCGGAATACATAAAAAAAAAAAAATCATATCAATATCTATATAATATATATATTTTTTTCTTCTAGAATGCGAGCACAATGTAATTGGGTTCACACAACCGGTTGGGGGGTCTTAAGGACTGGAGTTTACCCCCCCCCCCCTTTCTGTGGAGGTCGAGACTTCTCACTAAAGTGTGTTTATTGCAGCGAGATAGTGCGCAAGAAGAGGGAACTTTGTAGACGACGAAGCTGCTTGGAATGTAGTTGTGTTCACAAAGTCATTGGGAGCATGTATGCTTTTAAACTACTGTCACCCATCTGCCCCAGCAATCTTTCTGATTGCAAAACAAATATTCTATGCTTTCATAGCCCCAAGCAGCCGCGCTTCCTGCGCACATTTACAGCTACAAATCCACATTACGTTTTTATTAACCTTGTACTAAGAATTAGTCAAATAAGCATTTAAACCAGTACAATTTTATAGTCTCATTTCCCCTTAAGAGACTTAATCCAACTTTTCTAAGTTTGTTCCTAACCCTCCATCTGTCATGTCTTTTCCAGTGGACTAATTTGTATAAAAATGGTCTGATTTTGCTTTGCGGATTCATTATTTTGTGAGCCCCTGTAGTTTTCTGCTCCTCTGCAGTAACTCCAGCGGCTGCCCTAACAATGGACTCTGCTGATATACCAGTTAATAGAAGGTGTGTGTGTGTGTGTGTGTGTGTGTGTGTGTGTGTGTGTGTGTGTGTGTGTGTGTGTGTGTGTGTGTGTGTGTGTGTGTGTCTAAGATAGACCCTTTCAGCGGGTACCTATACTACCAATGTTATCCTGCGTCCCCTGTATTTCCTCCCAAGCAGAGTGAAAACAGGAAAGAAAACATTGATGTAGTTCAGTGTTTCACGGCCGGGGTTCCGTGGCACCCTAGGGTTCCGCAAGAGGCTCAAACGGGTGCTGCGCCCCCCCATCTCCCAGTGCGGGGCACTTTCCTCTGTCGTGATTGGCTGCACTATCTAGCAGCAGCCTATCAGGAGGAGTGTCTGTGGGGTGTGTCCAAGTAGAGGAGGCAGCAGCATGGACCTGAGAGAGGTGAGGCTGTGTGTGTGTCTATCCTATGTGTATTTGTTCTGTCAGTGTGTGTGTGTGTGTGTGTGTGTGTGTGTGTCTGTCCTATGTGTATTTGTTCTGTGTGTGTGTGTGTGTGTCTGTCCTATGTGTATTTGTTCTGTCAGTGTGTGTGTGTGTGTGTGTGTGTGTGTGTGTGTGTGTGTGTGTCTGCCCTATGTGTATTTGTTCTGTCAGTGTGTGTGTGTGTCTGCCCTATGTGTATTTGTTCTGTCAGTGTGTGTGTGTGTGTGTGTGTGTGTGTCTGCCCTATGCGTATTTGTTCTGTCAGTGTGTGTGTGTGTGTGTGTGTGTGTGTGTGTGTCTGCCCTATTTGCATTTGTTCTGTCAGTGTGTGTGTGTGTCTGCCCTATGTGTATTTGTTCTGTCAGTGTGTGTGTGTGTGTGTGTGTGTGTGTGTGTGTGTGTGTGTGTGTGTGTGTGTGTGTGTGTGTGTGTGTGTGTGTGTGCGTGTGCGTGTGTCTGCCCTATGCGTATTTGTTCTGTCAGCGTGTGTGCGTTTTCTGAAACAGTCTCTGTCTGTCTCTCCTGTGACTCTCTGTTCGGTGTTTTCTGTGACACAGTCTCTGTCTGTCTCTCCTGTGACTCTCTGTTCGGTGCTTCCTGTGACACAGTCTCTGTCTGTCTCTCCTGTGACTCTCTGTTCGGTGCTTCCTGTGACACAGTCTCTGTCTGTCTCTCCTGTGACTCTCTGTTCGGTGCTTTCTGTGACACAGTCTCCGTCTGTCTCTCCTGTGACTCTCTGCTCGGTGCTTCATGTGACACAGTCTCTGTCTGTCTCTCCTGTGACTCTCTGTTTGGTATTTTCTGTGACACAGTCTCTTTCTGTCTCTCCTGTGACTCTCTGTTCGGTGCTTCCTGTGACACAGTCTCTGTCTGTCTCTCCTGTGACTCTCTGTTCGGTGCTTCCTGTGACACAGTCTCTGTCTGTCTCTCCTGTGACTCTCTGTTTGGTGCTTTCTGTGACACAGTCTCTGTCTGTCTCTCCTGTGACTCTCTGTTCGGTGCTTCCTGTGATCCTATCCTGTTGGGATGGTGCCTCTCCAACTGAGCACCGTGGTTAGCGATGCCCGAGAGAGGAAAAAAAGGTTAAAAAAACCACTGACCCAGTCAATAGCATGTGTGACATATGCGGTACCTAAGGGGTTAACATTTAGAGGCTCTATATGTGCTGTGTGTGAGCTCAAGTGCAGTTAAAAAAAAAACCACAAGTGCCCTAAGAAATAGTGAAACAAATCTAAAGAAAAGTGCGAGACAAATAATACTTCCCAAGCTAATCGCAGCAAAAATGTTATCAGCACCGTTCTCCTGGGGGAAGAAATCGCTGTGTGTGCTGCGACCGGCTGATTTAAATTTCAGGTCACTTATCCAATCGCACTCCAGTTGACACAATTACATATATTATACCGTGGGACGGGGCTTTGAGCTACTAAGATTGTGTGTGTATATATATATATATATATATATATATATATATATATATATATATATATATCCATTAAATGGGGACGGCGCTCTGGGGCATCTGTAAACAAAAGTTAAAGATAACTTATTAATTCATCACTATTTGACGTTTCGGTGCCTTGTGGGACCATTGTGAAGATATATATGTATATATTTGGGTGGACAAAAATATATGAAACTTAGGAGCCAGAGGTTTAAGGGATTTGTTGATCAAAGAGGTTGTGGGGGCAGCATGTTTAGGGGGAATGTGGAGCAGGCGGGAGGTAGTTTCTCTGGGCAGGACATGCACTCCGACGCGCGCTCGCACACACAGACACACATTTCCACTCTGACAGACACTCATGAGGTGTGTGTCTCATGTCTCAAAACTGCATAATTTGATTTGGCCTAAATTGAAGTTTCGTACACTGGAGAGAAAGTGCTTTGCTTGTAATAGCAAAAAAAAACAAAAAAATTACAAATCATTTAAGGCAGGTGATTTTGTGTAATGAAATATTTTTTTATTCAAAAAAAAATTATATATATATGTAGTAACCAGGGAAATTCTGATAACAGAAGACAGCACACCGCAATAGTAGTCCAAAAAATGTGTATTGTGAACACAGGGCCGCCAACGTTTCGGTCCTCGTAGAGGGACCTTCCTCAGGGCAGTGCACAAGTGACTGATCCAAGCACCCATATATACCCCTAACACCATGTATAAAATCACCTGAAACCATGGTGTTTTACATGGTGTTTTATATATATATTAAAGCTTTGATTTGGTAAGAATTGCATTTTTCACTTATCACTTACACTTTGTCCCAATCCTTTCCCCAGTATGGCAGGTTTCCATTGTTTACTTTGAGCATGTTTGCATACAGAACGCCTGCCCTTGTAGACCCATTGCATGGGATGTCCCATATCCTTCCACACCGACTCTCTGCTTTTGGGGTTACTCTGGGGCAAGGAATACATTTTCATTCAGATCCCCCACTTGTGGTTTTATAGCTGAGGGACTTTTTCATTGGCCAAACGGAGAGATGCCGATGATGAGGAAGGGATACATTTAGGTTAGTGATTTAATTCCTTCCTGGACCGTTGTGGTTTCCCAGTCTGCTTGTCACATTGTGATAAATTGACTTCCTTGACAAGTTGTGATCTTGGAGCTCTGCTGCTTCTTGCTGACTCTTTGCTGGATGATAACGCTGACTGTTCTTTCTCTTTCCTTCCTAGGCCCTGCTGAACACTCAGAACAAGCTGAGAACCCTCGTTCCCAATTTCACGTTCAACTTGGGTTTCTCAGGGAAGTTCTATCACACAGGTATAGTTCTTATTGTTTAAAGTGTTCTGTAAAGGAGGGAGGGTTGCTTATTGGATATGCACGTTGATGTCTCAGATGGCATTGCCGTAAAGTTTGGTTAATCACATATAACACTTCAAAGATCTGAAAATCACACTTCTAGTTTAGTGGAAGTGAAATCTTGGAAGTGTGGTAACGGAGCTACTACACCAAACCACAAATAGCCTCTAAAACCGCAGTGTGACCGTAATATGGGAAGAGACGCTTATCGTCCATAGATGTCCAGCTGCAGTTTTTTGTTGCTTCACTATTTCCCTAGCGTTTTTTTTCTTCTTCTTTAAATTGTCCTTCTGGTGTAAAAGTTTTTTCCTAGCAAAAATGGTTCTAGGCTGCAATGGTGTTAAAAAGCACCCGTCAAGAAAAGGCCCCCCGCATGCACAGCCCGCAGATGAGGCTGTTACAGAGTCCTTTTTGCATTCCAATAAGTGAAGCCCCCTTTTATCACAAACAAGGTAGATTCTGCTATCCTGATCCACTTACTGTGACTGCATTCCGAACCAAGCTAAATGGGAAATGTTACCTTTTCCAAGTGTAAGGCTGCGTCCATGGAAGGACGGGCAGCGCTCAGCCGCGCGGACGCTCCGCGCTGAGCCCCGGCATCCTCAATGAGGATGTCTTTAGAGGGGGCTCACGCGAGCGTCCGCAGGCGTGCTGAGGAGTTGGATTTTTCAGCCGACAGCCACAGCTGTTTTTCAGCGCGCTGTCGGCTGGAAACCTCCAAGCACAGTACAGCAGCGTCAACGTCACGGCGCCGTGACGTCGACGTCGGTACATCGCGAGCTATTGGCCCAGCGACGTCACTGCCCCGCCTCCCGATCGCACACGCTGGCTCGCCTGCATGTGCATGAAATCGCACAGGCTTCAGCAGTCGAGCCTCAGCGTCAGCGCGGTTCTGCACTGCTCCCCCCTCTATGGACGCAGCCTAAGTGTAACTTTGTAAGAAGATAAAGCGCAGAGCTGCTTTGGCAGGTTCATCATACAGTGTCTGTAACAGCAGTAGTGTTGCGTGGGCTGTGACTGCAGCAAAATAAAAGGGATGCTGGAGAATTAATGGGGCATTTCTGATTCCTTTTCTTGCCAGAGGGTCTCTGGGTATAATTGTTTTTTAGCTGCTCAGCATATTGTGTAGTGCTGCGGCCAAATTAGTGATTCCTCTGTACATTGCCGTGTGCATATTTGCAATCTCGCAGGATGGGGACTCTGGGTTGGAATGCACCAGTCTGGCTGTGCCTATGAGTGGCCAACTCCAGTCTTCAAGGGCCAGCAACAGGTCAGGTTTTAAGGATATCCCAGCTTCAGCACAGGTGGCTCAATCAGAGGCTGTCTTCGACCGAGCATCTGATTGAGCCACCTGTGCTGAAGCAGGGCTTGATTGAGCCACCTGTGCTGCAGCAGGTATATCCTGAAAACCCGACCTGTTGGTGGCCCTTGAGGGCTGGAGTTGGCGACTCCTGCTCTAAGGTAAGCGATGTGAGATATCGGTGTCGTTTTAAACAATGCTCTGCGTTTCTTCTCCCTATCCCAGGCACCGATGAGGAGGATGAGGGGGATGACATGCTTCTCCAGCACAGGAAGGACTTCTGGTGGTTTCCCCACATGTGGAGCCACATGCAGCCCCACTTATTCCACAATGTCACTGTCCTTGCAGAGCAGATGAAGCTCAATAAGCTGTTTGCTCAGGTAAGGACCATATCGCTATTGTATGGGCAGTTCCAAAACCTCCTTGCCCGAACGTGCTGTATAAACCCTGCAAACCCCCCGGGCATCAGTCAGCGGTCACACTCTGTAATGTGCCGGTTTCAGAAGTCAGACGATATATCGTTCTGATATGTTAGGTAATATATTAGCACTAATAGAGGATGGTACCTTGTTGGCTCCTAGAGTAGGTCAGGGGTGCCCAACTCCAGTCTTCAATCCCACCCAACAGGTCAGGCTTTTAGATATCCCAGTTGAAGACTGAGACTCTGATTGAGCCACCTGTGTTGAAGCAGGGACTGATTGAGCCACCTGGGCTGAAGCAGGACTGATTGAGCCACCTTTGCTGAAGCAGGGATATCCTGGACTGGAGTTGAGAACCCCTGGAATAGACCAACAAAAGTAAGGTAGAAAGGGTTAAAGAGTGCAAGCTTTCGAGACCACAAAGGTCCCCCCTTCAGGCAGGCTTGTACACATGAAGCTGAAATAACATGTCCTATTTATACAAGGAGCCTATGTAGATGTTATTAGTGCGATACCCAAAGTAAAATGGAAATTATTAAAAAAAAAAACAAGCAAAAGTCAATTGGTTAGGGGTCAGGGGTTAGGGGTCAGGGTGGGAGCAGTCTGGGTGATGTATTAGATATACCAGAATGTTTGCCGTTGAAATGCATAGTTTACAAACGTGGTTTCTCTTGTACGATTGCTTTAATGTGACAGGGCCAGCACATCCCAATCCTTGCACTACAGAAAATGACCATTGAAGTCTAACATCAAAGATCTTGCAGTCTTGTTTGGGAAGACGAGCAGATGTATCTTTGCCCATGGACACACCACAGAATTGAAATGGTTTCTCTCGACATATCAAGCCCTTAATGTAGCACTGTTGAGTAACAACTTTAAACCAAGTCTTAGAGCAGCAAAACTTGAAAGAACTTATGTACATTTTTTAAATAAAATCAGCTCTTTAGTGTTAGATAATACTATTCGCTTTTCTTTTTTTAATGCCCAATGTCATTTTTTTATTGCACTGATCATCCTGTGGTTGCTATAGTGAAACTGACAAAAGGAAAGCGAGGTGGAACTGTAGTAAAACTGTATTTTCCCTCTCCGAAAGTGAATACTTGGCTGTGATAAAGAATAGTACAGGCATACCCTGCATTAACGTACACAATGGGACCGCAGCATGTATGTAAAGCGAAAATGTACTTAAAGTGAAGCACTCCCTTTATTCCCCACTTATCGATGCATGTACTGTACTGCAATCGTCATATACGTGCATAACTGATGTAAATAACGCATTTGTAACAGGCTATATAGTCTCCCCGCTTGCGCACAGCTTCGGTACAGGTAGGGAGTTCAACTTTGCTGTACAGGTCGTGCATGCGTGAGCTGCTGTTTGACTATTAGATATGTACTTACTCGCGAGTGTACTTAAAGTGAGTGTCCTTAAAGCGGGGTATGCCTGTACTAAGCACTCCCAGCCCCTCTCTCATTCTTGGGTTTGCTTTACACTTCAGCAACTTGAGTATTTGTGCAGCAGTCATGAACCTGAACTGTCTTTCATTGAGTTGCTCTTTCCGTGTGTCTTTGGGTATCATGGCGGAAACGTAATAATATGGGAGACGAGCCGGCAGAAAGGAGCAATTTAAGAAAAACCTTAAACTGTTCTCTATTTTAAAGTGTAATAAAAACAAATAAAAAGTACACAAAAACCTTTTCAAATTTGCGTTCTCACATTGGATCACGATCAGTATTTGCAAAAACAAGCCCAGCGCAACATACAAAGCGACACAACATGTAGTACGATCAGTACTAGCAAAAACAGGTCCAGCACAACATACAAAGTGACACAACATATAGTACGATCAGTACTAGGATTGATGCAGATTCAGCTGCTCGTTCGTTGTTGTTGTTTGAGATCTACTGTTGACACGATGATGTAAAACAAATATATATACACTATATTCACCGCGCTTCTTAGTGTAAGTTGCATGCTGCTGGTGAAAAGATTGGCCATATATATGTGAAAAAACAAAGTGTCAAATCAACGTCAAGGAAAGTCTCAGTAGCAGATCCCTTGACGTTGGTTAGCACAGGGGGGCGCAAACTTTTTTCCCTGCGCCCCCCTGCCGGCTGTCCCCTCACTCCCGCGCCCCGCTCCCAACCCCAACTTACCTGTGCTCCGGCGTAATGACGTCACGTTGCCATAGCAACGTGACGTCACATGACCTAGCAGCGTCATTTTGCCGCCGCGTTGCCATGGCGACACAGGGAGGGAGCCACGGTAAGTTAGGTTTACAGAGGCCCTGCAGCTCCCCCGGCACTTAATTCAAGTGCCCCCCGTCGGCAGTGTCGCGCCCCCCCTGGGGGTCGTGCCCCACAGTTTGCGCACCGCTGGGTTAGCAGGATGTAACCAAAAGTCTCCTTTTGTCTTACAGACTTGGGTTTCACTATGTACATTTATTTCCCCGTTTATTGTTAGCCCAATGGGAGAAGCGCAGGGATTCACTTTGTTTGTTGACACGATGACTCTTTGTTTTTAATTGGAGTTAGAGAATGAAAAAATATAGTGATAATAGCGCTAAAGCTTCTATACTAATTAGTGCTTATCAAAATAGTGACAAGTGAATAATACTTATATAAGCTAGGCTGCCTGGTAACCTACTGCCTAGTACAGACAGAACAGAACATAAAACAAATAAACCCGGCGCCAAAAAACTAATTGTGATCTTCTGACCATCAATTAATGTCCAATTAATTAGGATTATTTAATTAGAGTTAGGGAAACAGCCATGGTGTCCACATTTCCCCAGCCTATCGTTCTCGGTCAGGCATGGTTCCTTGTTACCGCCGTCACTTCACTTCTTGTCCTTTGAGCGTTGGGACATAAAATTAAATTGGGATAAAAAAATGCTAGAGTGCATCTTCCTGGTGAAGCATTAATGGCAGCGTCAGTTGAACATGCAGATGTTTGGAAAGGTGGGCTTTAATGAAGCGGATTTTATTGATTGGATCAGGGGTTCATAACTCCAGGCCTCTGTTACCATGAACAGTCCAGGTTTTTAGGATATACCCACTTGTGCACAGGTGGCTGCATCATTTTTGACTGAACCCCCTGTGCTCAAGCAGGGATATCTGTAGAATCCTGACTGGTGGTGGTGGTACTTGAGGACAGCAGTTGGGAGTCATTGGATTATTTGGGGCCATAAGACCTGGAAGAAGTTTAGCTTTTGTGCTTTTGCTACACTTTGCCTGTATCTCTGTGCTTGCTTGCAGGAACACGGCATCCCTATAGATTTAGGGTATGCAGTGGCACCGCATCATTCTGGCGTTTACCCAATCCACAGCCAGCTGTACGAAGCCTGGAAATCTGTGTGGGACATCCAGGTGACCAGCACCGAGGAGTACCCCCACCTCCGGCCAGCTCGCTACCGAAGGGGATTCATTCACAACAACATCATGGTAAGGAGCGTTGTCAAATTCCATTTGTGGATACAGCGTGAAGCACGACTGGCCAACTCCAGCCCTCGAAGGCCACCAGCTGGTCGGGTTTTAAGGATATCCCTGCTTCAGCACAGGTGGCTCAGTCAAAGACTGAGAGACTGATTGAGCCACCTTTGCTGAAGTTGGGATAGCCTTAAAACCTGACCAGGTGGTGGTCTTGGAGGGCTGGAGTTGGCCACCCCTATTGTATAGCGTCCTGTTTGCATCATATGCATATTTAGTCAGTGAGTAGCAAAGTATGAAATTCATATTGTCCGTGTCCTGCAGTCTGTTCTTCACACAGTCTAGGAAAGACACAAACCTTGAAATATTTCACCAGGTACCAAACCTTGGTGGTGTGTTCCATAAATAATTGTATGGAAATGAGTAGTGTGCGTATATGTCACTAACCCCTCATTTTTCAGTTTTTAATGTCATGTATTGTATATATCCATCCATATACAGATATATATCTGCATCTCTCCCCCAATGGCCCCTAAATCCAAAACCTTGTTGACTCTCTCTCCTCCATGTAAAGATATTACCACGACAGACCTGTGGACTCTTCACTCACACCATATTCTACAACGAATATCCCGGAGGCTCCAAGGAACTGGATAAATCCATCCGGGGTGGGGAGCTCTTCCTGACGGTCCTCCTGAACCCGGTGAGAGCACGTTTCAGGACATCTGCTTATAACACGCAGAACTCATTAGCACGTGACCAAATGGTTGAGGAATTGGTTACCAACTACAAAAGTATTAACATACTGGATTTGGAAAATACTATACAAGCGCACAAGTGCACGCGCACCCACACCCACACACCCACTCCCACACACCCACACCCACACACACCCACACCCACACACACACAGAGATTTGGAGATGACAAACGTCGCTCATTTAGATGAACGAGACTTTTGAGGTCTCCAAAAAAATATTGTGCACAAACATTGCAAGGTGTTTAATTTCATTACAATAAAATGTATTTTAAGGTGCAAAAATAAATATGGACCAAAGGAATTTACACTTAAGCTTCAGTCATGGCTTAGTGCAGATCTTGTGTGTTTATCAGCCCTATGGTGCCTCACAAGGAAAAAAAAAACCAGTCATTAGATTATTTGCACCGATGCTTAATGCTTAATACTTAATTCCAGTGTCTCTTATTGCTCGATAAAGCTTTCTGCAGCACTCCGGGCTCAAATCTGTCACAACTCCTCTCACCCGCACAGCACCATCACAAATTGTAATCTTTAAATAAGCCTCTGTATTGTTCCTTAGTGTAATTTGCTGCAGATTTAAAGTGTGGTGCTGTTTGGTTGGTAGGCACGTCCTTTAGCCTGGGAGTGTAAGCAGATCACCACCTCCATTTTATACAACCACTCTGTTTACTTTTAGACAGGGTGTGTGACTGGTGGGTGCGACCAAACAACATGATCAAAGCAAACACCTCTGACTAAAATATTAGTATCTTCTCCTTAATCTGCTTTAATGGGGCAGTCCCTCCTAGGAACACAGTTCTCCAATGGTAGTAACCTGTTTCGGAGGCTGAGACTTGCAGACCGACACCTTTGTTTACCAAAATTCCACACCTATAAATATCTTAAATATATTTTTTTGTAGCCATAGTGATGCCTCTCTCCACCCCTCTCTCCCACACCCTCTCTCCCACACCCTCTCCCCCACACCCTCCCCCCCACACCTCTCTCCCCCACACCCTATCCCCCACACCCTCTCTCCCACTTCCTCCCCTCTTTCTTCCCCCCTCCCTCTCTTTTCCCACCTTTTCTTCCCCCTTCTCTCTCCTCCCCCCTTTCCCCTGCCTCTCTTTTCCCCCCTCTCTCCCCCACCTTGCTTTCCGCTCTCTCTTCTCTTGCTCTCTCTTCTCTTGCTCTCTCTTCTCTTGTTCTCTCGCTCTCTTCTCTCTCTTCTCTCTCTTCTCTCTCTTCTCTCTCTTCTCTCTCTCTCTCTCTCTCTTCTCTCTCCTCTCTGTCTCTTCTCTCTCCTCTCTTTCTTCTCTCTCCTTACTGTCTCTCTGATAAGGTCAGGTTGGGATACAGGTAGAGTTTATACTTGATAGACAAACCCTTTCCCATTCAGAAGTCCTGAAGAAATGGGTTTTGTACTTAATGTTTGAAAAAATAAAAACAGCCACACTTTAAGCACAGTTATATTTGTTTTAAGTCAGCCAATAATAATAATAATAATAATAATAATAATAATAATAAGAAAATTAACAAAACTCAGTGACAAAACTGAAAAGTTGCACTAAAGGGGAACATGGAAAGAACGTTAATTTAATGTCGTCCTTTACCCGTTTGTAATGTGTGGCTGGGTGTTAACTCTTTGTGTTCTTTAGAAACGGAATGTTTTTCTTGTTCTGTAGAAGTTCATGCTTCTCATGTTTATGGTCTTTCATGCTGATCTGACTAATGGGTGCATAATTACATTAAAAACAAAGAGCAATTAAAAAAAAACCATTTAGCGGTAGATTTTAGGATCTAGCCTGCACACCAATAAGAATAATATTTTATTTCCGAGGACACACAAATGTTACAGAAATACTACGTTTTTAAGAAGAGATACTGAGCGAATGAAATCTGCCGATACGTAATGGTATCTCTGGTCTTAGGAGGGACTGCTCTTATAGAAGTCAGTATTCTAAAAATAAAAAAAGACATGGTTTCAATTCAAAAGCAACCACACCGAGTCTGACTGTTCCTGCCTCCCTGCTTGTAATAAAAGTAAATTTGATATCGGTGCTCCGAGGCCCTGTGTACCCACTGTTCTGGCAGACCTGCCATGAGATGGTCGTGAGGCTGCCAGTGGGTGTTTGGCAATTACCTGTCCATATAAATACAGGGTGTATTGTCTCCTGCAGTTCCTTATTGCAACGCTCCTGTCCAGCTCGGCGCATTCAATTTCATGAGAAGCTGACTAGTGACGGCACACGTCACTGTGCCTAACACAATACAGGAACACAGTGTGTTTGTGTTGATCATTTTAGGGCATTTGTCTTCCCTCCTAGAGTCTTCCTCATAGCGATGCTAAGATTAATTAGGCCAGCTTTGCTGTTAACTCTTTCTTTGCCAGGAGACTGGCCATGCATTGTGCTGTGACGGTGCTGGAGCAGGTGCGTCATGAAGTTGTCACCCATTCCTGATGCAGAAGGTGTTCCCTCTCGCTGTGTGCATCAATGTGTTTGCTTATTTGGGGTGCAATCATTACGATGGTTTTTAAGAGTTGGTGAAATGGAACCACAAAGATCGGTTGCCACCAAGTGAAAAATTCTTCAGAGATGAGCGTTGAGTCTAGTGCAGGGGAGGCCAAATCCAGTTTTGTAGGGCCAACAGCTCAGGTTTTACGGATATCCCTGCTTCAGCACAGGAGGCTCAGTCATTGACTGAGCCACCTGTGCTGAAGCAGGGATATCCGTAAAACCTGACTTATTGGTGGCCCGTGAGGACTGGAGTTGGCCATTCCGGGTCCAGTGGGTCAGACAGGAAATGGGGAAGTGTAGGGGACCATACAGACCAGTCTGTTATACCTGACCTATAGTAGATTACCTAATTTATACACAGGTCTGTTTCAGATTTAAAAGAATTACAAAGGACCAACATGACGATTTTTCTCAATGTCGTTGCGCAGAAGAACTAACCAGTTGTTTTCTTTGGCTGTTTGCGAAAGCCAATGTACCATGCCTATGAAAAACGTTCCAGTCTGCCCATTAAAATGTACCACAACCTACTGTATACCTACACTTCTTCTCCAAGACTCGTCCTGCTGTGAGAAGTCTCCATCTGTATAATGTGGCTAAGGGTTGAACCCAGCAGGCGGATTATTACAAGGCGTAATGTGCCATTGTCTGCACATTGGATTGCAAAGCATTGCATCTTTCTCTGGCAGCCACGAGCTTTCACAGGGTGCAGAAACGGCTCTTCCCATTAGAGCAGCCGCCTGGTATCTACTCGTCTGGTTGACCAGCCTCTTGATGACATGCGAGACTGTTTTTGTGATCTTTGGCCCGGTTCCCAGTCTGACTTCCCACTTGGGTTCTTCACTCCACTCCCCTCCGTTTAAAATGTAACACTGCGGCTCCCTCGCACTTCTCCATGTGAAATGAGGAAGTGTAGGAGGAAAGGGTGAAAAGTTCAGTGTCCCAGAGATGTACATTCCCTGCTATGCTAGGGCTTCTCTTTAGGAAACCACTGTCCTTGTCTCACATGGGATGGATCTGGGTGTATTTACCTATACCAAGGGTGGCCATCTCCAGAGCTACCAATAGGTTAGGTCTTCAGTATATCCCTGCTTCAGCACAGGCGACTGACCGACCGATTGAGCACCTGTGCTGAAGCAGGGATATCCTGAATACCTGACCTGTTGGTAGCTCTTGAGAACTGGAGTTGGCCTCCCCCGACCTAGACCATGTCAGGTCATTGTAGAGCTATTAATACATAACCGTTCTGAGACACTTTCCGATTTTGTGAGGGGTGTTGGTAATATGGTGTTTGTCTGCAGCAAGTTTAAAGGTGCAGTCCCTGCTGACATTAGTGCAGTTACATTGAAGTAAAAGTATTATGCTATATTTACTAAGCGATTCTGGATACGCTGAACTATGCTGTTAGTTGCGTGAGGGCAAAGCAAAATTGTGGGTCATATTTTCTAAGCATTGCTAACATTATGGTTGTCCCATAATTTATCTCGTGTCCCTCCGTGTTACATAGCTACATATTAGATGAGGTTGAAAAAAAGACATACGTCCATCAAGATCAACCTATGCTAAATTTAGATGACGGATACTTTTTATCCTACATCCGTACTGTATATTGATCCAGAGGAAGGCAAACACAAACCCGTGTCATATCATCCAATAATATCTCATAAGGGGAAAAAATACATTGACATTTCCTGACTCCAAATATTGGCAATCAGATTACTCTGGATCAACATCCTTCTCATGTACACGTATTTGGAATATTCATGTATACTTTTCCTTTCTAAAAATATGTCCATCCTTTTTTTTGTTTTTTTGAAGATATCTTTTGTATCTGTCATCACAGTCTCCATGGGTAATGAATTCCACATTGTAACAGTAAAGAACCCTTTCCTTTGTTGCTGGTGAAATCTCCTTTCCTGCAACCTTAAGGGATGACCCCGAGTCCTTTGTACTGCCCTTGGGATGAATAGTTCTTTTGAAAGCTCCATGTACTGTCCCCGAATATATTTGTATATAGTTATCATATCCCCTCTTAGACGCCTCTTTTCTAATGTAAAAAATCTAATTTAGCTAGCCTCTCCTCGTAAGTTAGATTGTCCATCTCCTTTATTAATTTGGTGGCTTTTCTCTGAAATTTCTCTAGTTCCATTATGTATTTTCTAAGGATGCTGGTACATGGCAGTGTGGTTTTTAGCCCACCCCGCAACTGGTGGTAGAACACGTCAGCTGATGCTTGACCTGTATACAGGAGTCTCCTCTCTCCCCCAATGAGCTGCGAGGGAGGGCATGTGGTTTTTTTTTGTGGTCATTTGTGAGCTCTGGTAGGGAACTTGTCCATAAGCCATTTTTATGCTACCTTGCCCCTACCCAGCCTCTGTGGTTCCCTTGAGGCCACGCTGGTGCTGCAGCGGAAATCTGGGATCCCATTATCTTGCCGGGCAGATGTGTGCTCTGGATGGACGGCAGGCATTGGCATGGGTAGCCTTATCCGCACCAGCAGACCGCTGGATTTACAGCCTTGGCATAGCCATAGCTCTACCATAGCATTTAAACCACAAACCTTACTGGATGGCCCGTGGATCTCATCTACTACATTTGTTTCCACTGTTCCTCTTGGCTCCGAATTTGCTCTGCCTGGGAAACTCAGCCTTGAAAAGCCTCCCGATTGCTGGTTACGGATTGCAGCTTTATGACCATACGCTGCTGGCTGTACCAGCATTAATGTTTAAACTGAAGCCGCAGTGTAAATAATATATAGAAGCTGTTACGTGGCTGATTTCTTCTACTTCATTCCAACTCCCAAAGTGTTGCAGGGAGGCTGCAGCTTTATTAGAGGGAGCTCTCTTTGTCCAGGTTAATTATACGGATGATGAAGCAGTTGTGTTATTTCTGTTTGATTACGTTTGCTGCTGCTGCTTTGAGTGCCTGATGGTGCAAGTGTAGGAATGGTACACACTGCAGCCACTATTTGGACTAAGCTCGCAGTATACACATTTTATGTTTATGTTGGTTAACACAATTTGTGTTGGTGGTAAAGATGAATTTACACTTCCTGGGTGAGAGAATAATGCTGGTAATTTTTACCTTTTACTGTAAGGCTGCAGCACAATTACGCTCCACAAGGGGAGCTGGTGAGACACCACATACTCAACCCTTCAATTCTTTCAATGTTAGGAAACATGATTTGAGGGCCTTCCTGAGCTCCACCAAGCTCTGTTTAAACCAGGCAAATAACGTGACATTACCTAAAGCAGAAACGGAGGTTATTCTCCACAGAGTGACACCTCATTCACCTAGTTAATCATATGCAAAAATGTACGTCCGTAATTGAGCTCATTAGAACAGGGCTAAAGTCCTGTTCTTTCAGGATAACGCTAGATTATCATAAAATAATTTCCAATTTATTTAAATCTGGGGCAACTCCCACCCAGACAGTGAAATAAAGCTAAGGAGAGGAAGAGGCATAAAGTGTTTATACGGCTATCTAAACATATTTCTCTATAACATATTCTCTCCCCCTCTCCTTTCTCCCCCCCCTCTCCTTTCTCCCTCTGCCCCTCTCCTTTCTCCCTCTGCCCCTCTCCTTTCTCCCTCTGCCCCTCTCCTTTCTCCCCCCCCTCTCCTTTCTCCCCCCCTCTCCTTTCTCCCTCCCCCTCTCCTTTCTCCCTCCCCCTCTCCTTTCTCCCCCCCTCTCCTTTCTCCCACCCCTCTCCTTTCTCCCCCCTCTCCTTTCTGCACTCCTTTCTCCCCCCCCTCCTTTCCCCCCCCTCTCCTTTCTCCCCCCTCTCCATTCTCTCCCCCTCTTCTTTCTCCCCCCTCGCCTTTCTCCCCCTATCTCCTTTCTGCTCTCCTTTCACCCCCCCTCTCCTTTCCCCCCCTCTCCTTTCCCCCCCTCTCCTTTCTCCCCCTCCCCTCTCCTTTCTCCCCCCTCTGCTTTCTCCCCCCCTCTCCATTCTCCCCCCCTCTCCTTTCTCCCCCCCTCTCCTTTCTCCGCCCCATCTCCTTTCTGCTCTCCTTTTCCCCCCTCTCCTTCCCCCCCCTCTCCATTCTCCCCCCCCCCCTCTCCATTCTCCCCCCCTCTCCTTTCTCCCCCCCTCTCCACACTCCCCCCTCTCCACACTCCCCCCCTCCATTCTCCCCCCTCTACTTTCTTCCCCCCCTCTCCTTTCTCCCCCCTCTCCATTCTCCCCCCTCTCCATTCTCCCCCTCTCCATTCTCCCCCTCTCCTTTCTCCCCCCCTCTCCATACTCCCCCCTCTCCTTTCTCCCCCCCTCTCCTTTCTCCCCCCCTCTCCATTCTCCCCCCCTCTCCATTCTCCCCCCTCTCCTTTCTCCCCCCCTCTCCTTTCTCCCCCCCTCTCCTTTCTCCCCCCTCTCCTTTCTCCCCCCCTCTCCTTTCTCCCCCCTCTCCTTTCTTCCCCCCCTCTCCTTTCCCCCCCCTCTCCATTCTCCCCCTCTCCATTCTCCCCCTCTCCTTTCTCCCCCCCCTCTCCATTCTCCCCCCCTCTCCATTCTCCCCCCCTCTCCTTTCTCCCCCCCTCTCCATTCTCCATTCTCCCCCCCTCTCCATTCTCCCCCCTCTCCTTTCTCCCCCCTCTCCATTCTCCCCCCCCTCTCTATTCTCCCCCCTCTCCATTCTCCCCCCCCCTCTCCTTTCTCCCCCCCTCTCATTTCTCCCCCCTCTCCATTCTCCCCCCCTCTCCATTCTCCCCCCTCTCCTTTCTCCCCCCTCTCCTTTCTCCCCCCTCTCCTTTCTCCCCCCTCTCCATTCTCCCCCCCTCTCCTTTCTCCCCCCCTCTCCTTTCTCCCTCTGTCTTCTTTCTCCCTCTCTCTCTCCCTTTTCTCCCTCTCCCTTTTCTCCCTCCCCCTCTCCCTATTCTCCCTCCCCCTTTTCTCCCTCCCCCTCCCTGCATCCCCCTCTAGCAAAAGCCCTGTTTCAGTGCTTAGAAGAGAACCGCAGAGCTCCTTGTGCTTTAAATAACGATACACTTTCCCCGGCATTAACCTTCACAGAGCTTATTACAAATTAATGTAAATAAACATCCCATTAAATGGGTGTGTCTTTTCTCTGCCCTCTCTGCTAAGCTTCCTCTCGCCATGTAGCAGGGAATGACTCTCCTGGTGATCTCAGAGGTGGTACAACTAGAGAGGACACCGTGCATGCCAGATCCCCACCACCACCACTGAAATATTCAATAAGGCACAGTGCAGAGGCCATCAAATATTTACAGATTGAAGCATGCAATTTCTGAGAGCCTGCTCTACATAAAGTGTATGTGACACATTCCAAGGAAATTGTGAGCTAACAAATCCCACACTACCTGTAGCACATAACCCTATATGCAATCTGCCATGTCCCTTTAATTGGTTAAATAGTCCTGTTTATGAATGCCAGGTGCCCTGCGTGGGAGAATTCATGTGATGATTGTGGGTGTCTCTGTTACAGATCAGCATCTTCATGACACATCTTTCGAACTATGGGAATGACCGCCTGGGACTTTACACCTTTGAGAGTCTGGTGAAGTTTGTGCAGTGCTGGACCAACCTGCGGCTTCAAACTCTGCCACCTGTCCAGCTGGCAAAGAAGTACTTTGAAATCTTCCCCCAAGAGAAGAACCCTCTTTGGCAGGTGAGCGAGCTGCGGACTTGCAGTGTGCTCAGGTCAGCCAGGAAGGCATTTAATGCCAGTGCACACGATTGACAAGTAGGCATTGAGTGCAGGGTTGTAGCTTGTTGCTGGCGACCTGGCATTGAAGTGGTTAATGCACGTATCCTAATAAGGTAAATGTGTCATTGCGATCCATTGGGGCTTCACTTTAATGGCTTGTATACTGGTTTCTTCTCTTCTGATTTATTTGTTACTTTGATGCACAAACGCTGCCGTTTACAGATTCATTGAGTGTACAAAATAGATCCCGACGGCTGCATTTAAAATGATCAATATTTCCAGCTGAAGAAGGTCCTTATTATCGCGAAAGGGAATTACGTACTTAACTCCCTGTGTAAGAAGCATACAGGCGGTACAAAAAAATTTATATGGTCTTGTTGAGAATATAAAGTGAACATTTCCTGTGATGTATCCAACCAGCTCCTCCTATTTCCCCAAATCCTTTGCTATCTGCTGCAAATCATGTTTTTCTGCCGTAGCAGAAAGTGGCTACTACGGTTATAGTCTAATCCAGGCATGGCCAACTTCCGTCCGCAAAGGCCACCAACAGGTCAGGTTTTAAGAATATCCCTTCAGCACAGGTGGGTCAATCAGTGGCTCAGTCTTCGACTGCACCTCCTGTGCTGAGGCAGGGATATCCTTAAAACCTGACCGGTTGGTGGCCATTGAGGACTGGAGTTGCCCACCCCTGCTCCAATCTGTGTATGCGGAGTGGGAGTTGTGCTTCGAGGGAACATGGTTCTTCTGAAGTGACTGTCTGTATTGTGTCCTACAGAATCCATGTGATGACAAGAGGCACAAGGACATCTGGTCAAAAGAGAAAACCTGTGACCGGCTGCCTAAGTTTCTCATCATCGGGCCCCAGAAGACTGGTAAATTTCCACATGCTTTTCCGATGACAAGTGGCTGGAAGTTTAGTGGTTCCCCGTTATCTTCTTCTGTGCTGATTTTCTCCTCTTCCTAGGTACAACAGCTCTGTACTCATTCCTCAGCATGCACCCGGCTGTCACCAGCAACTTCCCGAGTGCTGTCACCTTTGAGGAGATCCAGTTTTTCAACGGATTTAACTACCACAAAGGCATTGACTGGTAAACATAAAGTCGCCTGTCGCAGAATGTTGGGTTTGGAGGGGAAATGTCATGAATAGAATCCCGATCCAAAGGCGGAATACACCGATAGGGCTCATTTTTCGGGTTAGGAAGCAGAGAGTGTGGAGTCGTACCTGCAACAAATGTCATGGGGACTCCCAGGTATAAAAATGCTTTTCAGGACGTGTTGGAATACAAAGAAGACAAAATCTTCCCACGCGTTTTACACCAAACGGCGCTTGATTAAGGAGTCCCTTGAGGGTTGGAGTCTGGTACTTAACCGAGATACGATCGCTGCAACACTGGCATCCATGTTGTCTTTACATAAAGTTACTCGGCCTTTCGAAGTCCATGAAATTGCATTTATAGGGTGGGAATGATTTCTGCTTTCCATTGGTTCACACCTCTCTCTCCCATGCCTCACAGGTACATGGAGTTCTTCCCCATGCCTTCCAACGCCAGCACCGACTTCATGTTCGAAAAAAGCGCCAACTACTTTGATGCCGACATGGTACCCAGGCGAGCAGCCGCTCTCCTCCCCAGAGCCAAGATCATCGCCATCTTAATCAGTCCTGCAGACCGAGCTTACTCCTGGTACCAGGTAAAACTGTGCCGGCCTGTTCTGCCGCGTCTCTGCTCTGTATTTTGGCATGAGACTTAGAACTCATTTGCTTCTTCCCAGCGGAGGAATCGGAGAAAACCAGGTTTGATCTGACTTTCAATCTACTGGGATTCCGAAACAACTTGTATTTTACCGCAAGTGTCACACACACGAAATCCCTATAGTGAATAAGCCCACAAAGGTTAATTGTTTAGGGTTCTTGTGGCAGATGCTGAGACAGTCTAATGTTTATATACTCACCGTCATTACTACTAACCTGACTTGGGATGTTTGTGGTTTCAATAAAAACTCATTATTGCTAAATATCCCATAGCAGAGATTTTTTACTAGTCTGCTGAGGTTTGAACTAATTTCCTTTATTGATTTATTGATGAGCAAATTAATATTAATAGTTATTTCTGCTTGCTCCAAACAGGCACTTTCAGCAGCAAAACTGAAAGGAAGTAACATCTCATATGTTGGCCGGAATTAAAAAGTTTTGGGGTTTTTTCCACAAATATAACAAAAGCCGAACAAAGAATTCAAAATAGTTACGTTTTATGTAGTGACTGACAAGTATTGCATTTCAGCTGAAAAAGCGATCCCCCAAATAATTGCTGCCATAGTGTACATTATTGCATTGTAATTTGTAGTATCAACGTTAACTGGTCTAATGCAATAAGATTGATTCCTGGATTGTTCACACTGCAGTGTTCGTCCTTCATAAAATACATGGATTTTTCCTATTTGAATTCCTGCACTGTCCTCTGTATATTGTTCAAGGAAAAAAACAAACATAACTAGCAAATGGATACAGAGCTAAATACCCTTTCCTGGTATGAAGATCTGTCGTATTTTAATTGATCTAAGTGCCCTGCGCAAAAACGAAATAAATTCATGTTTGAGAACAGAATCAAGATGTATTTTTTTAAACCTGTACCCCTCCCTGCCCGGGTTCTAGGAGATGACATCGATGTGCAATATTTGGCTACTCCGCATAGGTGCTTGTTTAAGGCGGCGATGAGGTGGCAAGGATGGAAATAATGGGCGCTAGAAACTTTTGTAGTACAACTTGAGGCTTTATTCATGTCCCCTGGCACAGGGACACCCCACACACCCACAACAATGGTGTACTATTCTCTCATGGTTATTGATGAATACTTTACCTCCTCTTAACAGTCAGAGGGAGGTATATCTGCTTTGTTGCTTTACTGGTGTTGGACCAGATCCCCCTTGTCTTTCGGGGTATTGGACCAGATTCCGCTCGTCTTTCGGAGTAACTTCTGTTATACCCCATTTAAGCTGGGCTCTTAGTGGGGCCCTGGCTTGTCCTATGCAGTAGACGATTATACCTTTGTCCTGTCTGGGAACCGCCACTTCCATACAGGCTGAACCGAATACTGGTATGGATCTACCGGTAGAGCAGATCCGCCAACACCCAAGAACCCTCTGTCTGAGGCCCTCTATGGCACCTGCTGAATTCCACTAGCTATCTTCTGGGCTCTTGACTTAAAGGGTACTGTCCCTATCTACAGCATAATAAATAAGAGGGTCCTGGTCTGTTCTATTTATGAATACATCCCTATCTACTCCCCCCGAGTCTCCTCGCCTCTTGTCCTCCCGGAACCTGCATCTCTAGAACCTTTCTCCTATCCTAAATACCCCATCGTGATGTCAGGATCCCTATTGCAACATAGGATGGGGGCCAAGCATTCACTAACCTGCTAGCAACCCCTTACGAGAGGGGATACAAATCTATAGAACTACATACAGTATTTCCTGTAACAATGAATTCTTCTACTGATTCTAAGGATTTTAAATTTATATTGAATAAACATTTATTGTAATCCTCATTATTAATATGACACCAGGTGCGTGTTTCTGTTTTGAGTCTTTGCCAACAAGCTTTCCCTCTATTTCTTGCTGCACTTTTACATGTTCCCTATGCATATTCAGCTCTTTATCCTTTCCCTGATTAGCACCAGCGAGCGCATAGCGACCCAGTGGCGGTAAACTACACCTTTGCCCAGGTGATTTCAGCGGGGCCGCGCGCTCCACCGGATCTGCGGAACTTGCAGAGTCGCTGCCTGCTCCCCGGATGGTACGTTACACACCTGGAGAGGTGGCTGACATACTACCCCCCCAACCAGGTGAGTTTGCACCAGGTATTCATTACTTTTAGTAATACTATGAGCCAGTGTTATGTCATCTCATAAAAGTTAGATTTCTGGGCACAGTGGAGTTGAATTACAACATTGAGCTACAAAACATGTTATCACCTATAAGTGCCAAGTACTACCAGGGGATGTGGGACCCGTGTATTTTATTGTAATGTTTCTTACACATACAGAGATCTGTGTCTAAGATACGCTAACTGTTTAACTAAACAAGATGCACAACATAAAGCTTCAATTTGCAGATAACCAACATATGAAGAGCAATATATAGCTATAAAACTGCCTGGACGCATTTTCTAAGCTTTTCTCATGGAGTGTTGTTCTGTGAACTTCGTTACAAAGCAATCACCCAGCAATGGATGAGTAGTGGGGTGCAGTTATTGGGGGTACTCCATTGCTTGTGCAGCTGTTCCAAACACTGCTAACCGGCGACATCTTCTGCTACAGGTCCACATCGTGGACGGCCAAGAGCTGCGCAGCAGCCCAGCCGCCGCCATGGACAACATTCAGAAGTTTTTGGGGGTGACTTCTCATTTTAACTACACACAGGCCCTCAAGTAAGTGTACCGCCTGTCATAGCACTGCACGCTGCTTCCGACATCCAGTCTTACAGTAGATCTGTCCCTACGAGGTGTTCTGTGAATTACACGTTAGAGAGCGGCTTATAGAGGACCATGCAGAAGATTGGCACTTCCATGCCAACACCCTCACTGTGCGTTTGCATATCTGTAACCAGAATCCTTTGCACCAACAGCATCTTAGGCCAGATTCAATAAAGAGTGGTGGGCTTTAACATCCTTTAGTGAATCGGGGCCTTATTGTTTCAAAGCAATGAAATTGGTCAACGTGGGTAGTTTAAAGAGGATTTCAGAATTGAGAGTTAAAAAGACAATACAGGCGGTCCTCGGTGTCCGATGGCCCGCTTTCCGTCATGCCTTATCCGATGCTGCATAATGCAGTCCCGCTGGACGCATTATCCAACGTCCGACGCTCACCGCCGCAGATTAACATGGTCCCACAATCCGACGGCAGGACGCGGGACGCCTTACGTCGGATAAGCGAGGACCGGCTGTACTTTATTCTGTTTTTCCGTTGTTACCCCCTTTTTTGCTGGAGGGGCCAGCTACACACCGCATCGTGGTTGCGTTTGTATTGATAAATCTGTGTCTCCGGTTTGGACAAACAAGGCCGATTTCTTCCTGTCAAGCATTTCTTTATCATTTACACCGGGCAGGTTTGATGAAGCCAAGGGATTTTGGTGCCAGGTGGCAGATAGCGGGAAGACCAAATGTCTCGGCAAAAGTAAAGGTCGGAAATATCCTGACATGGAGTCATCGGTAAGTAGAACACTAGCCACATGCCCTGACCTCAACAGGCAAACACGGGCATTGCAGGGATGCCGTCAGTTACATTACAGCTCTTCAAGACTAGAGGCGCTGCTTTCCCTGAGTTTAAAGGTGCGGTCCCACTTAATACCAAAGTGAACTAATGGTATCTTTAGTGGATTAAATAGAACTGATTGGTGCCTTTTAAAAATACTTATATTTATCAGATGTTTTTTATTATTAGCTTTATATTTTTGCTATTTTCCTAGTTATTGTTTTTTTTCCCATTCTTTATCTAATCTCTCATGATGAGATTGTTTGTTTGTGTTTCTACATTGGTAAATTGTCAGTTTATTCCTTTCCTAGCTTTTCTTTGTGAGAATAATGCCAGTTATTTAGCCAGAAATAAAGTGGAGACCAATTAGGATCAGATAATAATATATATATAATAATTATGGGATCCTAAAAACCTTTTTCAATAGGTGACAAAGTGAAATGATGACTTGAAAGAGGCGATCCATGCAGGCGATTCAAAAAATAAATGATTTTGACATTAGGATTGAAGCAGGGGGTCTCCAGAGCTAAACCCCGTTGATTTCAGCTCCAGGGACCCCCTGCTTCTGAAGATACTTACCTCTGTATGGGGTGCCAGTAGCTGCTCCCCTCTGCTAGCAGGAAGCACATTATGGCGCAAGCTCCCGCGCACGGCAGGCTAATAGGAAGCCGTGATGTCATCATGTTCGGCTTCCTATTGGCTCATGTGACTCGGGAGCTTTAAACTTTGCTGCGATACTGGCACCCCATTCAGAGGTCTGTATCTCAGGAAGCAGGGGGTCCCTGTAACTGAAATGAATGAGGTTCAGCTCTGGAGACCCCCTTTCAGCTCTGGAGACCCCCTGCTTCAAACGGCTTAGATTGCTCCTTTAAAGATGGAAGACGATTTATGTTGATTTTGTTTTCTCCATTCCTGTAGTCCCGGGGTTTCCTATCTGATTTTTATCGTGAAAACAACATTGAGCTGTCCAAGATGCTAAACAGACTGGGCCACCCTCTGCCAACGTGGCTGCGTGAGCAGCTTCAGAATTCCAGCAGGAGCTGAGCCCCGTCTATTCCAGGCATCCAGATGCCACTGCAGCCCACAGGGGAGCAGTGAACAAACAATGCAAAGGTTGGAAAAGACTTCTGCAAAAAAAAAAAGACCCTGCTGCCACTTTAACTTTGCCATGGTTTGCTGTCACCTGTGGTGATGAACATCAGCAGAAACGTCACTTATTTAAGGGGATTGACTTTATTCTCATTGCTCTTGTGCAGTGACGTGCATCTCATTCAGTCAGCAGTGGCAATGGCCTCATGGACCCTGAAAGAGGCCGTTGGATAGAAGGCACCTCTTGTACAAAAACATGAACCATTTGTTTCAAAGCTTCTGCATCTGGGACACAAGGAAAAGTTAAGAGAGCCTTTTTCAGGCGAGGAACGGTGGATATTGGAGTCATCCTTTGGTTTGGATGATGGGACAAATGGTTCCCTTTGTTGGGTGGTATGGTTGGTCTTGTCTGGTCATGGGAGCCCCTCCTTCTCAGGCTTTGACCCTTTCAGTCTCGGAGTGGCCTGGATTTGTTCTGCAATGTAATACAGGTCCCTCTGGCCGCAATGGTCATTAATCAAGCTGAGGAAAAGAGTATTTTAAGTCCATTGTAGCACTGAAATCTGTTTTTTTGTTCCGTGCATTAGTTTACTCAAGTACCCCTGTAAAGTTATTTTTCTCCCCATCAAATAGCCTGCATCAGTACTTTAATCCCTAACAGAGCAATAGTCATTGCTGGTCTGTTAAACTCTGGTTCCCTAAGGTGGCTGCTTAATCTCCCCCTATCAGTGTCAACGCTCGTGCAAATACAGGAAGACCGACACTCTCCGTTCTCTGTGCCACTTACACCAACGGTACAAAAGCGACTTTGTACAAAACCCCTTTCTTTTTTTCTCCTGTGGAAACAAATACCCAGCTTTGGCTGGAAAGGGTAACATAGGAAAGGTGTAACTGCAGGTGTTAAGTGGGCAGTGTTTTTTTTATTTTATTAAATTGTTGCAAAAATGATATAGGTGTATATTCCACAGCAATTATGTGTCAGAGGGCAATTTTTGGGACACAGACTAGTCCATAGTTACCCTCCAGTTGCATTGTTTCAGAGTTGGCTCCTGTATAACAGTCTTTATTTAAGCTGAATGAATTCTTCTCAGATTCCAATTAGAACCCCCCAGTTTGCACACCCCTGTTCTATCCTATAGAAATCTAGGATTGCAATGATTAATTGCTGCATAGCTTAGAATAGCTTTCCATTTGCAATTGAATAATTTAATAGTACAATCTTGTCTGAATGGATGAAGGTTGTTTGAAAAAGACAGACTGATTGCTCTGAGTGTTGCACTTTGTTTTAAATAATAAACAGAGGTCAAATGTAATTTCGAGAGAGAGAGGGAAGTACAGCATTAAATGACTGAGGTTAAGGCGCTGGAGAAGTGAATGTGAGAAGCAAGCAACTATTAAAGCTGCAGTTCTAGCTGCTTTAAAAAAAAAAAAAATATATATATATTCCCCCATTCAATATGTGCATCAATACAATCTGCACACTGACAAGTGATTAGTTAAGCTGCAGATCGATCCGTTTTCCTGTAATCGATCGCTTGCTCGGGGCTATTTAATTCAGTTCTTGCACAGCATTCTGGGCTATGTAGGCTGGAATATGATTGACTGTGCAGTTCCTTGATACAATTGGTTCACTGCTAGGGCGGGGCTCAAGAGCCAGAGCCTCTCTCTATCAGAAAGGGAAGGGGGCTGTCACTTTGAAAATACTTCCTACATTAGAAACATTAAAAATGTCTTAAAAACATTTTTTTTTTTTTTTTTTTTTTTAAATGCTACAAGTATTTTCTCATAGTACAGAACTGATTTAAAAAAAAAAAAAAAACACATGTAGGATATTGCTTGAACTGCTGCCCCAGGTGTCTGTGGGATTTTAGAGCAGCATTTCCTATAACAGCAGCAAGTGGATACAGTAACATTGGATGTTACCACCTCATTCTCTAACATTGCCCCCGCACGAGTTCTTAATTATCATTTCGCTGTGATTTTAGTATATTTTAGTACACCTACACAATATTTCTCCATCGTAGAGGAGACGATGGAAAAAGGGGGCATTTAAGCTTTTTAAGTTAAGCTATAGGTATTGTGTATTTTGTAAAATGGTCAATTTTACCCTTGTATGTTAAAAATGTAAATAGTATGCAATATAGTATTTTATGCCATGTGCCCTTTTCAGGGGGTAGTCCTTGTGCAACCAAAAGCTTAAACACAAAGAAAATAAATACATGTGGTATTTTACCAACAATCCCCTCTGCTGACCCCATACCCCCACCCCCTGCACTGGAACCCTCATGTATTGTGTCATTCACATTGAATGATGATAATGGATAAATTTTTGGCTCTCGCAGCTGAACACAAGTGTCTAAATAAAAGCTAGAAGTAGCATTCTGTGGATTCACTAAATGTTCGTTCTTTCTGCTGCTTGATTTTGTCATGGTTTAGATCTATTCTCAATAAATACATGCACAATGCTGGGTTAGGCATTCAGAATATAAATGTACAAATGTTTATGCATTGTTCACCCTCTTCAGATGCTGTTTTGAGTGGCTCAATGTAGTAGAGAAATAATCCGATCTCACTGTGTAGTGTTTCAAGGTTCATACAGATGTAAGGGATGTTAGCAGGAAAGGACAGAGGCTGATTCATCATGTATTTTTGTGAGCTTCAATACGGACATATTTAGTTAAAATTGCCTCTTGAGCATCTTCATAATGTTAACTGAGAATACACCACAATATTTAATTTATATTTGCTTCCCCTCAAGGGCCATCGAACAATTACACCCAATCACACACAGGTCCATGTATTCTCATCCTTCATTCTACAGGAGGTACAGCTAATGTACCTGGATACCACCAGTTTTTAGAAATCTGTTATAGCCAAATACTGAATGTAAAAATAATCAGTTGGTGCTTTGGTGTCAGGTGTTAAATTGCTTGATAAATCATTCCAATGTCTATGAAATTAGCTTTGATAAAGACAGAGCTTCGAGTCTGGCGTCTGCTCCTTACATGTATGTATATTTCAGTGTGTCCAAGCTATACACACTACAAATAAGTATGTTTTAAATATTTCTAAACTACATTTTGTACTTTATTTCAAAGCTACCATAGGCCAAAATAGCAATTATGTAGCAGTAGCACTTCAGCACTTGTAGTAAAACTCTGTGTAATAATCAAATGTGGCAGATATTAACAAGGGGCTGACAGCCACAACATGAATGCTTTGGCAAAATCAGGGTAGAATCTTCTCAACCTTTTTCCTATGGGCTTCTTACTGTTGCAGCGATAATCAGACTCCTGTTACTAACCTACCTGTATGGACATTACACCAATGTAATTACATTAGATAGTGAGACTATTTCATTTCAGTTATAACACCTGCTTGACTATTTTGTAGTTTGATCGATGAATGACCTTTTTCAATGGATAATTATATGCAGTGCCTGGTAAACCATAAACCACAAGAGTAAGTTTTTTCAGTGTGTATAGCAGCTGTGAATACCCTAAATATTATTATGGGAAAAGACACATTGCAAACCCTTCCAGTAATGAAGAGTTTAATAAGTGCTACAGCAGCATCAAAAGGAACCTGAACTGTATCCAACAGCTTCTGAAATAGCTTAGCCTGTTATACACACATACAGAGTTGGGGGTGCTGCTAATCTACCCACAGTGTCCTTTTTAAAGGGGAGAAAATAGAGAGTAATCCAGGCAGGGGTGGGAACTCCAGTCCTCAAGGGCCACCAACAGGTCAGGTTTTCAGGATACCCCTGCTTCAGCATAGGTGGCTCAATTGTTGACAGAGGTACCTGTCCTGTTGGTGGCACTTGAGAACTGGAATTGGCCACTCCTGTTCTAGCAAGTGCTGTCTCTCAAGTATGTGGCTGGTGATTAGTGTAAAGAAAGAAAGAAATATATATATTTTTTTAATTAGGAAACAAAAATAAGAATGCATAAACCGACCACCAGAAATGGGAGTCGGTGCTGCTGGGCGACACTGCAGAATACAACAGCTAAAACTTCAACCAGCCCAATGCCTTAGAACCTGGATACCGCAGCAGCTTGCTGTTGATGGTAACTCAGATAAGCCCTGCATGGTGATGATGAGGAGGAGGAGCAGAGAGCTATTTCAGTTCCAAGTGTTGAAGATGTTGTTGTCTGGGGACATCATGGTTCACTTCAGTCTTTTCTAGTGGTAGAACAACCATGTCCACTTTGTCGGCCTTCACCACCCAAGATGGCATATGCACCAAAATAGAAGCCAATACAAACAAAAAACATTGATAAAAGCCAAAATAAATATTTTTCAAAAGACAGAACTCACAGAAGACAGACACGCACACTGCCAACCGCCCCGAGGGGAGAGGCGAGAGCGAAAAGGAAGAAGCGAGGACCCAAACTGGCCACTCTTGCCCTTTTACTACACTGAAGGGAAGTTCTAACCAACAACCTCAGGAAGGGGGAAGTTAAAGTTGTTTTGCAATATAAGGAATGACACATTAAACTAGTCATTTTAAATGTCTTAACTAAAATAAAATTATAAGTATATATATAATAATAATAAAAAAAAAAAATCCAACCTAGTACAAGCAGTTCACATGGGTGCAACCACATGTGTTTACCCCTTCACTGCTGGAAGGATTGTGAACACAGTCATTCTAAAGCTGGTTACTACGTTCCTACCATTGCAATAAGCAGGAGCTGAGATTACCATCTTGAGGATGAGTATATTGGCTGGTATCCCAAATCATCAATACCTCACTGCCTAAAAGATCAGGGGTTACAATGGAAGTGGTGAAACGTTCAGTCTTGCAGGTGGAAGTTGTGTAGTGTCCTACTCATTCTGAAGAGGCAACAGCCCCAGGACTCATGGGTTGCCCTGCAAGCTGCGCCTGTGATGTCACGGGGAGAACGTGGCCATTTCCAGGGAAACCCGTTGCCATAGCTCCTTGGTCTGCTTGCCCCGCTTCAGGTTTTGGAGGATGTCATTGAACTGCATTGCTCCCAAAGGCGTCAGGCAGAATGCGCTCCTGGCGCTGCGGATGGCGTTCACAAAGTCATCATAGTCAGCTGGGGTCAGGTGAATGAGCCGATGGTGGATATACTGTGTGGGGGAGGGGGGGGGAGGAAAAGAAGAGGAAGTCAGGACTTTTAAATCATTTTGTTCTATAGCACAGGGGAGCTCAACTCCAGTCATCAAGCCGCCACCCTCCCCCCCAAAAGACTGCGCCTCTGATTGAGCCACCTGTGCTGAAGCTGGGATATCTTGAAAACCTGACATCGGTTGTGTCACCTCAAGCCACAGTACAACCCAATGTGTTCCATGCTTGGGAAATATTCCTACCAGCATCTATTTCCTGTTCCTCAAATTCATCGGATCAGTCACCATCTGGCAACACTTTTACATACAAGGACATCACAATTAAAAGAATGGTGGAAAAAAAATAACATTAAATGTCAAATGCGTACAGGGACCTCGTGTCCAAACGAAGAACAGTGGCATGTTGAATATGGATATTCAACAAGCAAAAAAAAAAAAAAAAAAAAAAAATGTATTTGTAAACATAACATTTCAATGGTCACGGCTGGAAAAACACACTCAACACACAAGGGGCCGTGTGGAGGTGATGGAGCCGTGTGGAGGTGATGGAGCGCTGTGCTGCAGAACGTCTGGGGAAGAAGAGGAGCTGTCAATCACTGCTCTGCTTCCTGAAGTTATGTCCCACAATAGTTTGCTTGGCACTATGCAGAGCGTTGTGGGACACTAATTCGGGAAACAGGGTGGTGATCGACAGCTTTTCTTCTCAAGACGTTCTGCAGCAGCTGCAATCTTTCCTACACCAGACCCCACGGTCAGCGTACAACTGGCTTACTGCGCTGAAGCAATGTGACTAGGTGACATTTTTCTAGCGCTATCCATGGTCAACAAATGCTTTGGAAGTTTTCTTTTACCATTTGTATCTAATATGATGGGACTGTCCATCCTCAGCTCTACAAGTAAATTGTTGTTTCTATTTTGATATCCCTGTTTCAGCACAGGTGGCTCAATCAGAGAAATCTGTTTTGAAGCAGGCCTGAAAGCTTGACCTGTTGGCAGCCGTTGGCGGGACTAAAGCTTTAATATGTCTACCTTCTATAGGAACTGGTGCTTCCCCCCCCCAGTGCCCTATAGACATACAGCGCATGCATGAAGGGTGGCAAACACCATGATGCTCCTAGGTTGTTGCCAGGAATTCTAGGTGGTGATCGCGATCAGCGGGAAACTAAACGGAAGGGGCTGATTGCAAGTGTTGGAGGTGGCAGGACTCTCCAGCACTGAAGGGGTTAACAATATAATTCTGGTGATAAGGTTAACTGACAAAATGTGATGTTTTCTATGGGACAGATGTGGCCAGACTAGCAATCCCCCCACCCCAAGGTACATTAACATGCTCAAGCATGACTCATTAATGGGAACTAGCGCCCAATGCCCAAAACGAAGTAAGGTGTGCGCCTGCTCAGGAGGTCACGTGCTTTGGATGTAATATTTTGTGATTGTAACAAAATTAACAAATTGTAATAGATTAAGGTTTCTCACTACCTTTTGGAAAACAATTGTAGAAAGTCTGGTTCACATGAAAGCTAAAGCGCTGCAAATCAGTAGCGCAGAAACACCAGATTATCTCAGATTGGATGTTTCTTAGAAGACATTTGAAGTCAGAGGAGCGCTGTCCACCAACCAGCTACGTGATCAATAACGACTAAAAAGCAACAACAGACTTGCAGCCACCTAAGCGTACAGCGGATTCACAGGCGCTGCGTTACCTGCATGTATGACTGCTGGCAGCGCTGCACCAGCTGGTGGAACGCCGGGGTGCGCAGGTGATTATGGATGTGGGCCGGGTTTAGTCTCTGTAGAGCCTCCATGATGATTTCCTGCAGGACAAACGGACTCAGCACGCCCTTGGCTGCCCCGACACAGAATTGATGCACATAGTTGACGCCTTCGGGAAGAGACAAAAAGCGTGAGAATATATCTGTAGCCTGCATACCACAGGACAACATTCACTGAATCTTTCCCTGCAGATAAAGAAAGAGGGCATCAAGTAGATCGGAAGTACAGCAATACAACTTCATTTTAACATTCTTGCTTTACAAGAATTAGCTTAGGAAGAGCGGTGTGACATGCGACACCCTTACCCATTCTTTTATCTGACGTTCACTGGATACCTACTAAGATTTACAATATAACAGGAAGACATTTACTAGAAAAAAATGTTCGTTGCAATACATAAGCCAACATTTATATGGTCTGGAAAGTCCATGATAACCGCTGCTTGCCTTCCTTAGTCAATAGATGTTACTCGTCACTAATAATAGTCACAAGTGTCCAACGTGCATCGCTCAAAAAAAAAAGATACCTGGGAAAGAAGAATCCAGGAGTCAATATAACCTGTTCAGGTTAGATTTAAATGTTTCGATTTTCCAACCCCAAAGATGGTCACATTTCCTGCTATCGCATTCACAGCATAGAAAGCCATCACAGGCATTATCATTCAATGAAAGGTCAGTTAGCAGAGGCTGCATAAACTGAGGTCATTATACTAAAGTGGCTCTTGCAGTCTGGAAAGGTTTGACATTCACCACGCATACAGATTCATTATTTCACACGTAGGGAAGACTGTATACGCTGTGGTCAAGCACATGAAACCACTGATACAGCAGACTAGAAAAATACCATCTACTTACCCAACTTTGCAGCTAAACCTAGGAGCCATTTCACATCCTCCGTGTACGGAGGGCTTCGGGAAAAATTGTTGGGATGGTCATTGTGGGCCCTCCGTCCCAGCATCTCTAAAGCCAGCATCCCTGGAGACCAAACATACGGTCAGCCAATAATAATGCAGTAGTGCACAGAAATGCATACGTTGATGGCAAAGTAAGTATGGTTAACGTTATGCTTGAAACGACCGCTTGTAAATATGCAATAGGTATAGCGCAAACTATCTTCAGGTATATTCCCAATCTCCCCAGAAACCCTTCCACATGAAAACTTGTATGGTTATGATTATTTAGTATGTGCCAAGTGTTAGAGTGGGTAAGAAAAACACAAGATTATAGTCTGCCAGGACGTCTATCAGATATTCGGGATTGTTTGGACAAGAACAACACAAAGAGAAATGTGAACACCATCGACTGGCTGCAACATTGTGTGTTGAAGCCATTCTTTGTTTGTCATGCTGCATCACTTAGTGTGTTTCTGCCAAACCTACACGGTTAGCGCTGTAGAAAAAAAACCATTATTACCCTCATGATTATGGTGAAGAATTTTTCAGACACAAGTTACTGCCTAACCTGCTCACACTAACCCAAAGGCCCAATTGGCTCACCCATTTACAGCACATTTTCTACCATTGCTAAAACATGTTGAATGCACATAATGATTTACACGTTAACCCCCTGTACTCCCAATCGTTTTCTTACCGACTCGATAGGCTGAGTGGAGGTAGTGCAAGCCCTGTGGGCTAACAGGTTGACTGTGCTGTTCGTCCTCTGAAGGGAAGCCGCCCGTGATCAGTGAAGCAGGCTGAGTGCTTAGTGTTGTCAAGGAGGACCCCTGGATGGCTGGAAATGTCGTTCCTGCATGGACGCTCCCTACTAACATAAAAGGCAAAGGCTGGGACAAGGTCATGCAAACCCCGGCGCCTTTCCTACCAACCATGTGGAGTACACGAGAACTACATATGGTATTTACCAGGGTGTCTGTAGAAGGACCTAACAAAAAAACCCAGTCTGTCTTAATCCCTCAGTACCTAGATATCAACAATAAAAGAATGGGCGAATTAACCCTTTGCTGCCCGATGGGAAAAGAAGGCCCAAGCGTTAAAGATCTTTTGGAGGGTAAATAATTGTGTTTGTGACACTAGAGGGGGATACAATATTGTGTCATAATAATTGTACTGTAGGTGGTCTCTGATCTCACTGCTCTCAACAATAATCAGGTTTCTAGGTAAAACTTCTCTGTTGCCGTCTGAAATGGAATCAAAGAAAAGTTGCAGTTCTTGGGCAGAAACATAAATAAATGACCACTCGTGTGCTCATGGCTAGAAGTAATACAGCATAAAGCAGTGAAACCTTGTATTTACAATGAGAATATTGTCCACTCAAATCACCCGACTCATTTGGTTTGCTAATATGGTGCGGTGGAGAAGCTGCCAAAGAGAAATGGAGAAGCATGGCTGTCTAATGTCACTATTCTAACTTATCACAGCCGTAAACAATGGCAGCAGAATGGCTACGACAGAACCTGCTGTATGGATCAGCGCCTGACTCACTTGCTACGTTTGAGGACAGCGATAGCCCTGCCTCTGCATGGTAAGGGTGGACAGCAATCTGTGTCATTGAAGGGACAGCTGGAAAGGACACGGCTGTAGCTGCCAGAGACGGAGTTGTTACGGTGTATGGATACTGGGCGCCGATGAAGGCTGGGTGTACACCCTGCAAGAAATATCGTGAGTCCTATAATCATAGACAGGGAATTAAAAGACACATTTAATGGGGCACTCCAACATCAAATCATTTTAAACAACGTTATCAGTGTAACTTCCTTCCTTACAACTTTTCACTCACCCTCGACGTTAACAATTACGTTTTGTTTTTGTTCCTTACGATACAAATAAAACCATCTGTACATCTGAGGGCCGAGCACTTATCAAATAGACATTAGATAGAAATGTAACATTGCCATGGAGATATATATATATATATACAGTGTTCGACAAACCTATACATTTGCTCGCCCCGGGCGAGTGGATTTAACCCCCGGGCGAGTAAATATTGGCCCAAGCAGCACACGTTTGGTACTAGGTGGCGAGTAGATTTTTTTGTGTGGCGAGTAGATTTTTTGGTGATTTGTCAACCACTGTATATATATATATATATATATATATCCTATAAAAAACTAAGTGCGCTATCTATCACAGCAGAAACAGAAAATGTACCATGTAGATGCTGCCACAATGTATGCACTATACACAATAATGCTATATATGGAGTAAAAAGAAAAAGAACACAGGCGCAAATAAATGGTGTACTACTGGATATAAAATCAATTAAACTGGGAACATAGTAGATGACCATGGAAAGTCCTTTCAGTAGGACGAAACGCGTAGGGTGGAGGTCTTGAGAAGAATTCTTTAGCCTTCCCTACTCTCTGAACTGTCAGCAGTGTACACTAAAGATCATTTGGACTCGTTCTCTCCCCGGGACTTTGCCCCGACGAACTCTCTGGAAACGTGACGTCACACTCACGATCTCGCGGGACTAGGAGCTGATCGGAAGGAACCCGCAGGCAGTGGTGACGCATATCGATACACGGAGATCCAGCGTCCCACGTGGAGCCAGGCGAGACCGCCGAACAGCTGGAAGGAGAGGAACCAAATATCCTATATGCCCAAATGATCTGCTACTTTAGACTCTATTCCATGGTCATCTACTATGTTCCCAGTTTAATTGATTTTATATCCAGTAGTACACCATTTATTTGCGCCTGTGTTCTTTTTCTTTTTCCTCTACATATACATACATATACATACATATACATATACATACACACACACACAAGCTCAATTTAACCTATAAACCATACCATGGTCTTTTTTCAGAGGCAAGATCTTCACTAAATCGTAAATCCATTGATAAGCAATGATTTCATTCGTGCAACATGACAAAGGAAGAGAGGGATTAAACGAGTGTCAATTTCGTTAGGTAATTTTCGTCCTATGAGGGACTGTCCCTTTAAACCAGGGGTAGCCAATTTCAGTCCTCAAGGGCCACCAACAGGTCAGGTTTTAAGGCTCAGTCAATTGAGCCACCTGTGCTGAAGCAGGGCTATCCTTAAAACCTGACCTGTTGCTAGCCCTGAGGACTGGAGTTGGCCACCGTAGTTTAGGAAATTAAAAGGCTGGTAGACTTCCCCCCCCCCCCCTTTAAAAGAATTTAATAAAATAAACTTTCACATTTCATTCACGTACTTTTTCAAAATCAGCTCCAGTCTCAGGACCATCACTCACAGATTACCCCTCAACAAAATGGGCTTCACCATTACAATATAAAACAAAGAGCATTCAAAGGAACAATGAAGGGAGAGGGGAGTCCCAAACTCCAGGGCCACAGGTCGCCCCTTCACTATATAGCTCCTAACTCAATAAGGTTTTACCAACGTTCCCGTGAGATTGACATAAAGAGAAATTTGATGGCTTGCTATGTGCCAGATGGAGCTGCGACTCCAGCAGGCAACAGCTGTCAAGAGACGGAAAGTACTCTGTCATATTTAGTTCACCGCGCTGGCAGTGAGAAGCATCTATGGGAGAGCGATTCCAGAGATCAGAAGCACTTTCCTTGCAGAGAACAGGCTTTTGTTATTTTATACAACAGCCCTTCTTCCCAGGAACCTGCCCCTTTATATAACATTCATTTTAAAGAAGGACGTTCAGGGGGGACACTGCAACCCTCTCCGGTTTCTAAGTCACCAGAGCTCTTTGAATTCTGCATCACTTTTGTTTGTTTTTTTTACAGCTGTGTTTGCTGCAATAGGAAAAATAGATTTATACAAAAAGGGGAGGAGAGGTTGCTTTTCTAATTAAGCGCTTTCAAAAAGTCAGATTTGGCAGGTTACAATTAAGACTAGCATTGCCCACGCACAGCTCAATGCAGCACCTGGAAAGGATAAGCCAGGGGTGGCCAACTCCACTCCTCAAGGGCCACCAAGCGGTTAGGGTTTCAGGATATCCCTGCTTCAGCACAGGTGGCTCAATCAGTCCCTGCTTCAGCACCGGTGGCTCAATCAGTCCCTGCTTCAGCACCGGTGGCTCAATCAGTCCCTGCTTCAGCACCGGTGGATCAATCTTTGACTGAGCCACCTGTACTGAAGCAGGGATTTCCTAAGTACCTGACCTTTTGGTGGCCCTTGAGGACTGCAGTTGACAACCCTTTCCTTAAAACATTATACAAGTTGCTCCGCACCCTATTTTGTTACTTGCTTCGCACCCTTTCAGTGGACACCTCTGCTTAGGTTTCCTCCGACTCTTACCTGTGTGTACAGCGTTCCTGGCACTGGAAAGACTGCCGACTGCGGGATTTGCTGGCGTGGGATCCCAATGTACTGTGGGGTGCAGACAGACGGGATGTGCGTTTGCAGAGTTGTATAAGGGTGCAGTCCCTGGGTGTGCGCATGAGCCATTGCCGTGTGCTGCTGGTAAATCGTTGACCCGACTGAGATCACTGGCATCACTGCCGCTGCCGTCACCGCCGCTGCTACAGTTACAGTGGAGGTATCCGGGATTATCCTGCTGTCTGCAAGTCCACGGACAGCTTCTGCCACAGAACGTGCGCCTCCTGTGCTGCACCCGGTAGCGCCCTCTCTCTGGGCTGGAGTACCACCGGCTGTCTGCTCATACAGCCAGTACCACTGGTGGGCCACTTCAAACAAGACCTCAGGGTACACGCCTCCTCCCTTGGCAGCCTCCTCTACAGCCATACAAGCTTTCTCCAGCATCAGGTTATCCTGGGGACAGAACCACAAATACACATTCAGACTACTCCAATGGAAAAGTACTCGTGTTTGCAGGTGTAATGCTTGCAAAGACCCCGGACTGCCCGCTGCTTTATAAAATATATACACACCAACATTGCACATTGATGCAAATTGTTATTTATTTTCTGTATGGTAAAATCATAAGTCTTTGTAATGACACCAAATTAGTTAAGTAGTAGCACGATACACGACCCACAGACGTTGAGAAGTGTAGCCACGTCAAGGTCCTTATTCAATGGGCTGCTATAGTGCCGATCGCACTTAATAAACCCGGCCCTAAAAATTAGAACATTTGCAAGATGTGGTGCTTTTTAATTGTTATTTATCAGAAACAATTTTAATGTTTGAATGGCTGGAAGAATGTTCCTATAGAACCTCACAAGGACACGGAAAAAAAGCGCACCCCCATCTTTTTCCCCAACGCCCCTCTTACCTGAACCGGGGCGGTTCCGCGGAACTCAGCGGTTGTCCCCCAATGTCCGGGGAGCCCCACGTTTAAGAGCGGCGAGCCTGTTCAGTATAAGGGTCCAGCCGACAATCCTAGGTGAGCAATATGGCCGCCAGAGTCAGGACTCGGCACGGCAGCCAATAGAAAAAGTCACGACATCATGAGACGACATCGCAGCTTTCTATTGGTGATCCTGGCAGCCGTGTTTATGTGTATATTTGTGTGTGTATTTGTGTGTGTCAGAACCAGCACAAAAAAAAAAACTACACGTACCTCCAGAACCAGAGGCGGGGTCCCCGGGACTATGGGGGGACCACAGATGGCCTCCACCGGACCCCCGGTTCAGATAAAACACAAAAACCCACCATAGGCAGAAATGCTTCATTAATTATGTAAAATTACATCTCAACCACCAAAGGATGCGATCTTGAAATAGATGCATAGTGTAATACAGGAACATTAGCTTATGCAAAATAGGGGATATTTTGATTATTACAAATTCAACACTTTCTTTCAGCCTCTCCTACAAACTACGAGGCAAAAGAATAATATGACATTCTTTATACTATTAAAATCAGAGGGAACTGCTTCAGCCAGTCATAAACCCGCTGGTACTCAACCCTATGCAACACGTAAAAGTATTAGAATGATTAAGCTCCCGTAGAATTCTTTTGGCTGCATTGGGACCAATGAAAACTAGATCCATAACATGTAACGGAGTATTACAATAAAAAATGCATACAAGAAAGTTTAGAAGAAAATGGCAATACTGTATATAATTCTGTCATGACATTGTTATGTGAAAAAACATTGAGTGTGCAGATCTAGGGACATGTTGTAGTTCTCCGGTTGTGATACATATCAGACCAACATGAAAAGTATTTACAACAGGAAAAGCACCGAGATACATTTGTGTGTCTGTGCATCCGTACATACCTGCTCTTTGCACTGTACCAGAGCCCGCTGGATCTCATTGGGGTTCAAGGCATGTGCATGCGGGAGGCAGCTCAGAGCCAGTTCGGCTGCTGCACGAACCATGTTAGAATCCCTGGCACGGGAAGCCCTGTCTGCAAGAGATGCCACTTCCGGTGGGGTCAGGTGCCCATCCCAGCATTCCACCAGGATGTTCAAAGCTGCGCTGCCGATCTCCATGGCCTGCCCTGGAATACATACACGGAGCCATGGAAATGCACAGCCAATGAATGGGGGACGGTCTGATGTCAAATCTAATATTCTCTTTACCCTTAGCTCAGTGGTGCACAAAGTGAGGGGCGCGAGATTTTCTGGTGGAGGTTTCCTATTTTTGTTCGTGACTATCTGTTTTATGTAGTTCAAATAAAAGGTTTTTATTTTACTTTTTGCTGGCGAGTCTCAGTGTACATCAGGAGTGTTGCATCGATCTTTTTTTTTTCCACAACGGCAAATAAAGATAAGAGGACGGGCGGTGGGGGTTGCCTGTGCAAACTCTTGCTGATAACAATAATATCACACAAAAGGGAAATTAAACCCCTCAACTCGATGTTTACAAACTAAGAACGATATACAAATACGTGTCAGTCTGGGTACAAAAGATGATAAAATCTAGATTTTAAATCAAAACAGGTCACTGCCATTGGTGCACTTTGGTCCTAGGAGGGACTGCCCCTTCAGCAAGTAGGGAGAAGATAGGTGCGCTACTGGGCAAATTCAACAGCCAGCCCACTCACCAGTTATCCAAGAGACGTGGGACGAGTAAGTCCTGGAGAGCCAGTTTGGGGACACAAAGTTGTGCAGCCCCAAGGCGTAGAGACCTATCTCGAAGGCACATAGGTGCAGGTTGCGGTGGGGCCCTTGGTGGCCACCGCTAGATGATGGATGGGTGAAGATGGAGGTGCTGCTGTTCCCCCCGGCCTTGATGAGGACCGTCTTGGCCAACTCGAAGTAGAAGTGGGCGGCGGCTTCGGAGGGCTGGTTGGGGACGTGGGGGGCGTGGCTCTCCAGGCGACGCCCCTTGTACCTGAGAAGGACACACCCAAAAGAGTTTACACGAGGCTTGTGCTGCAACCACATTAATCTACACCAGGATGGAGCTACCTGCCAATTTAACCCTTTGCAGTCAGAGAGGAGTACAACACATTGCCTCTCTGGCAGCAAGGGCTTCAAGCAGCTTGTCATGTGCAGCATCTTCTCCCATAGCATCCAACAACCTGTAAAAACAGCTTCTTTCAACCCATTTGTTTTCCAGTTACCCGATAGGGGATTCATAAAAGTTTGATGGACTTCATTCAGCCTTCTACAGTAACCTCGTTAAGAAGGCCACTTGTGCAGACAGGGCGCCGGTAATCAAGGTAAATTGCAGGGTTCATTGTTCCCTCTGGTGGGATTTTCCACAACACAGCCACTGAATCCTATGGAAACCAGACGTGTGGTATCTTGGGGGCCAGGCTCACGCGCTACACCTGTATAACAGGTATCGTCACCCGCCATTTTGTTTTCAAGGACACAAAAATCGGCATAAAATATTTTCCCGAGTTTCTTAAGCAATGAACATCGTCCCTTGAACTGGACAGCAAGCCTTGTCATGTCTTGCTTTGCGATATATGAAAGTGACTGGGTACAGGAGGAGCGCACCGTGAGAGACATCAATGCCGTGTTTATTGTCGGGGCTCATGTCCAGGTTTCTAAGACGCTGTACAACTGTAGTCTCCCCCCTGACACACCAAAGGAGACCCGCTGAACGTCGGATCTTATTCATGGAGTTGTGTTGGTGGAGCCTGTACACAACCGCAGGTTCGCATTTGCTGCTAAATATATATTTGCAGTTGACGGAAGTGCAGACTGGGCCACAAAAAAAACGTGAAGTATAGAAAAGGCATTCGAAATGATTTAAAGCAGACACAGAAAAATATGGCGTAAACCCCCCACTGTGCAGCGTACAGCAAATAACAGCAACATGTGTGGGCGCATTCACGTGTCTCAGACAGGCCTGCAACCCTGCCTTTCCCCTTTATCTCTTCGCATACAATGCTCCCACTGCAGCCAGGGATTCTGGGTACTGACATGCAAATGAGCACTCGCAGTGTGTCACTTTTAGCTTCCTGTCCATTCCAACATGGATCCCTATAAGCACGGCAGGTGTAAGCATATAGAGATCCATAAGCTAAAAGCAGCACGCTGTGAGTTCTCATGTGCAGGTCATTACCCAGAATCCCTGGCTGCAGTGGAAGCATCGAATGCTACGAGATAATGGGGAAGTGCAGGTTTGCAGACCTGTCTGAGACATGAATGTGTTCCCAAATAATTTAAACATTTAAAAAAAGGAGGGTTTTTTACATTTGGAATAATTATGCCTTTTTTAAGCAATGCTTTTTTGTTCACTCTAAACTTTCTTCAACTACAACATATGTATATGGGCTAATGAGAACCTCTGGTTGTGTATGGGTACTGAACATGACCCAATAATTGAGGTACTGGGTTAATGCCTGGCTGCCAGGAGTCTCCTTCTATATGTTAGGGCAGGGGTGTTCAACGTCAGCCCTCAAGACCCCACCCAAACAGGTCAGGGTTTAAGGATATCCCCATTTCAGCACAGGTGGCTCAATCTGAGGCTCCGTCTTCAACCGAGCCTCTGGTTGAGCTGCCTGTACTGAAGCAGGGATATCCTAAAAATCTAACCTGTTGGGGGGTCTTCGGGTTGAGAACCCCAGTGTTAGGGGACACTACAATTGCACAGTAGCTATGCAACATAACCCTCTCTCTGCAGCATTAGAGGATATCCGAGGCTTCTCTTGACGAACTCTAACTCTCCTTACCTGCCCACTTCCACTGTCTTGGCTCTGGCCCCTGCGCTAGCCCTCCTGCTGCCACTGGAGGAGGATGATCCCAGGGAATCGCTGGAGGAGCTGCTGATGCTGTCGCTGTCCTGTCCACGGCCCCAGGGAGTGGCTCCCCAACCGCCACGTAACGGGCGGCGGCTGAGTGTCGGAGAGCTGTCCGATGTGGTCTCTGGGGCGCTGCTGTCGATGCTGGCCATGCCTACAACAATCAAAGATAACCCCACATAAAACCAAGATCTTCTAACCAACTGTAACCCACTGCCAAGGAAGCCGCGGGCGCAACAGGACGCGGACGCAAATAAATATATCTTTATCTCCGAGACGCAGATTCTCTGCAGACTTTGGCTGCTCCAGTTCAGTATTTGAAAAGCAGAAGGTTCTGCGAAAGGTTGGAAGAAACACCTCACACCGCACCAAGTTAAGCCAAACTGGTTATTAAATGTAAAAAATGGACATACACATGTAGGCATTTAAACAAAGAACAATGTGGAAACACCTTTCCGGGAGTGTATAATAACTAGGGTATGTTTCAGGGCTGAAGGGTACAATGTAAGCCCTTCAGGTTTGAGGGAGTGGCTCCGTCACCTAATGGTGTGAAACACCTACCTGTATGCTTCTTTTTCTGACGCACTGGCGACCCCCAGCATCTCCCGTTGTATCCGCCACGGTTTCCCAGGGCCAGGCGGCTCGGAACCTTTCCTTCCTGTTTGAAAACGTGCCCTTCCCCTGCAGTTTCACTGGCCGACCTCTGGGAGCCGTCTGTATTAAGACATCATACACACACACATCACACACCCAAAGCATTGCGAGTCTCTACCCCAATCATGTACATTACTGTAACAACGGACTACCCAAAAATGGACGGTATAGGCCTTTCTCCCTTCACTTAACCCTTTCCAGTAGAAGAATGTGTTGCAGTGATCAATCAGAGAGTACACACAACATATCGGGTCCCGGGGTGAACCTGAAACGTTGTGTTGTATTCGTGAACAATCCGAGTACACACAAGATTCGTAAGCAAAGCGTTATGGAATAGTGTTTACTCTTAACAACTATTTGAACTCTGTCTAATGGAACCTGAGCATTTTGTCCCATGGTTATATTTGGGTGTTGGCCGCACTCCTGGGTTCTGTTGCCCCACGAGAACTATATGCAGCTCCACTTTTCTTTCTATCGTTACCTACACTGAAGAGCATGCCATTAGGTTGGGTTTTTTTCTATCAGAGAAATGGGGAGACATGAACAAGGTCACGAGATCCCACTGAATCCTGAGCTGAACTCTTTATAGGCCACTGCCTTAAGTAGGTCAAATATATTTCCCATTGCACTCAACAGTAATGCTTGCACAGTTCATACAAATCTATCTAAACATATAGTGACATGAAGGTCAATGGTATGGGTCATTACTACTGCCCATCAAGGTATTATATGTATCCCATGTAATTCTATGACTGTGACAATGACCATGCCTGCACAAAGTCTCAAGATGGGAGAGGTGCAAACAATGTTACCCTGAGTGCTCTTATCCGCTAAGTTCTCTGCCAGGCCTCCATGGACTGCACTGGTCCCACCCGGCTGCTGGTGAGTGGCCGGGCTACCTGATATGAGGATGGGTGCAGTGGACTGGGAGGCATGTTTGGAGGGAGATTTCTGATTGGTTGCCGTGGGTTTGCTAGAAGAGTAGAAGGAGCTCAGGGTCTGCGGTTTGTGAGTCTGACTTTCTCGGTCCAGCAGCTTGTCCAAAATCTGCGTGATGGGGAGGCAAAACAAAACCAACATAACCAGCTTTAAGTCTGTGCGTGCATATGTTGCTTCCACTTGTCCACTAACGTGGCATGCCAGGAGTGGTGAAAGACAAGACATTGACATACCTTTTTTAACTTTGACTGATCATCTTTATAGGTAATCATCAGGGCAAGAGCCAAATCCCCCTTCTCCCTTCGGGTACCCTCACAAAGCAAGGGATGCTCAGCTTCACTGACAGTCGTCTTCATTCCTGGGCATAGGAGCAAGAGAAATGTACTATTTGCGCCCCAGTAAACTTGTTGAATTCAGGTAGTTCATAATAAATCCTATAGAGTAATAAGCCGCCTGCAAAATGATAAGGTACCTAAAAAAACATGTCCTTCTGATGGACACTATTTCAGACTGAGCTGCGTGTCTTTAGATTTCCTGTTTAAAATGAAACACGCCGAATACAACCTTGCCTTGAGAAAAGGGCAAATGACACATCCAGTTCATTGACTTGAACGAATCCATGATTAATGGACATGATTTGCAATGCAATGGTAAATCAGAAGCAGTCAGAGTTAAGAGCGTCAGAAATCCAAAAATGAATAATTGGTTTGTGTTGTGCATTTTCTACTTCAAGTTTTCATCTGGTTTTGATTCCCCTGCAAAGTTGATAAACTCTTCTTCCAATACAAAATAAGGACAACTGATGTTACGGTCATAAGTGCCCATTAACTTAATTACTGAAGCATCATTTCTAACGATAACAAAATATTACTGTAACATTAGTCCAACACGGAGTAAAGAGTTCGTGTTCTGCAAAGTGGGAAAACCAGTGCAAGCTTAGAGAAGATAACCGAGTAATACTTTGACAACAGGGAAGCACCTTTCATGAACATTGTGTCCAGGCCAAAATTTGCACAGCTGCAAGGAAACCTTTCACCATGTTCATAAACATACTCCCTGGAATCCCTGAGCCCTCAACAGATTGTGCTTCCCAATCCTAAGCCAAAGCTCATCACTTGTGTGTATGTTGGGATCGGCTGCCATTCTGTATCACGTGAGCTCCAGTAAAACCATGACACTGTAGATGGGAGCCAGGGAGATAGCGATGTGAACGAACGCCCAAGGCAGTCTGAATGCTCCTTTACCTAATGCAGCTACAGCCGCCTCAAACCCCAGCTCCTCATCCCCAGGCATCTCGTTGTTACGATTACGACTTGGAGGACGGGATCCTGTTGGGGAAACCACTGCAAGGGAACAAACAAGGAAAATGATTAGGAAGAGATTAAACTGCCTCGTTACAAGTAAAACTTCCCCTATAGAGTTTTTGGAATTGGAAAAGTTTAAACTTCCTAACATTTTAAACTGTGCACTCTTGATAATTTATTACAGATCGCCTGATTACATTATAGATACAAAATAGCTTATATTATAATTTATAACACACCAACATATTCAGAGGAGCAGTATAATTGGCTGAGACAAGACCATAAAATATCTACATGTTAAATACGTTAACACACATTGGTAGTTACAATAACTATTTCATATAGCGTTTTTCTCCCAAAGGGACTCAAAGCGCTTCTCACGTACAGTACAGCACGCAGCACATAGGAATGTTAGGCCGCGCTTATAGTGCTGGCGACGCGACCGATGATGTCACCCGTCGCCACCGGCAAAAGTTATAATTTTACTTTTAGCGACAAGGCTAGTGACGTCACTAAAAGGGACGGGTCACGCAATTTGATTGGTTTAGAGACAGTCACATGTGGCGACTGTCTCTAAAAAATCAAATTTACCCGGCTTCCATATTTTTAGACGCTCCGTTGCTCTTACAATAAGCGCTTGCGACAGAGTCAATTAATTTGTTTTGGAGCGACGTCGCAAGGCACTATAAGCGCAGCCTTACAGACACATCCCCTGCCCAGATGAGATTACAATCTCTGTTGGTGCCTGAGGCACAGGGAGATAAAGAGACTTGCCCAAGGTCACAAGGAGCCGATACCGGGCACTGAACAATTCCCGATTCAAACTCGGTGTTGTCGTTCTCAGAGTCCGTGCCTTTACTCACTGAGCTGCTCCTTCAGCCCGCAGCACAGAGATATTACAGCACGCTCACATAATGAACCAGCTCAATTGGAAGCAACACAATGCAACTATTGCCCAAGATGGAGAGGAGAACCCAAGCGACATCACAACTATTTTGTAAAAGAAGCAGAGAGAAGAGTAAAAATAAACAAAGCGACGATTTCTATTGAAACTCAGATTCTTAGAACAGAAAAGACTGCTTGCTTAGGTTACTGTCAACATTGTAAATGTATATTTTTATACAAAACTAAAGAAAGCACTGCATGAATCTAGTTATATTTGACCTTTCCAGCCATATAGTGCTTGCTAATTCTAATAACGCTGCACTTTCAGAGTGGGTGGGCTGCTTCTGCATCCCATCAGCTGACGGGCATATACAAGGGCAAGGGAACAGCGCTGTACAATGCTGAGCGATGTGACAGGGGCTCGCACTGGTTAGGAAACGTAGGTTTCGCAGCCTGGTCATCGTTCAGACTTTAAAGCTGTCGCACGAGACGGACCTCACAGAAAGATGCATCTAACGGGGAGTGTACTAGAAGTTCCTCATTACAAGATCCATGAGAAAACACAAGCCGAGGAACAAAACTGCGGCGTCAGAAATGCTGATAACTAAATTATGTTTCTACAACAATTTTGAGTCTCCACGTATCGTACAGGTTTCCTGTACCCCATACAAATTAGTTTAACCCTTTGAGTGCCACGGCGTAAGCCCTACATTAGTCTGACACTCAGGGTCCCCGTGACGTACTGCGGTAGCTACAGCATCGGTTTCTAAGGGAGATTGCATCCTGCGCGTCCCTTCTGTTCAGTCCTCTGTGACTGAGCGGACACATGATCACGATTCCCAGAGGAGCCGTGGTACGTTGGCCCTCGTGGCTCCTCCAGCACTCAAAGGGTGGAAGGGGCAATCCCTCCGAGGACCGAAGTTGACAAATTCCAGCGACATGTTTACGGGGTCTCATCTGCGTAATTAATACCTTCTTTTTATCCAAATCTGGAACCTGTAAGTATTTATGTATTGTTATAATGTTAGACTTGGGAGGGGCTTGATTTCCTCTGGCTGCTCCCTTTCGTGTGATGTCACCTGTGATCAGTAAGGCCTGGGACCCGCTGCGCTCGTTGGCGCGGGCGGCAATGTAGCGAGTTCCCCACCAGCAGGGGAATCCTTGCGAGCCGGTCCCGGTCCCCCCTGGCGGCACAGCTGACTACACGCTGTGGCGCGTCAGCCGCTAGGAGACCCCACAGAATGGTGTTTCCTAGCGTTGACGCGTTACGTGGTGTGGCTGTGAGCCAATGGGGAGGGGAGGCTGCGGGAGGAGGAGAGGCTTCGGGGAGCGGGGAGGAGTGTGGAGTGAAAGCAGCGTGAGTGCCTCTCTGTGTGTGTGTCTGAGTGCGTGCGTGCCTGCCTGTGTGTGTGTGTATGTGTGTATGTGTGTGCCTGTCTGTGTGCGTGCCTGTCTCTGTCTGTGTGTGTGTGTGTGTGTGTATGAGTGCGTGCGTGCCTGCCTGTGTGTGTGTGTGTGTATGTATGTATGTATGTATGTATGTATGAGTGCCTGCGTGTGTGTGTATGTATGTATGTATGAGTGCCTGCGTGTGTGTGTTTTTTTTACTTACCTGCAGCCCGTGGCAGCCCGTGGAGGGAGGGGGGGGAAGAGTAGCGGGTCCCTCCGCTCAAGCCACGCCCCCCCCCCTCCCTGTCAATCCTCCCACTCCCGCCCACCTCCCGCTCCGGCCCCTCACGTCATGGCCGCGCCCCCTCACGTCATGGCCGCGCCCCCCCCCGACCCGTTTGGCCACGCCCCCCCGCTCCGAGAAAAGTATCCTGTAAACCGCAGATCGCGGTACAGCGAGTTGCACGCGCCGCCGGCAAGCAAGCCAGCCGTGCGGACGCGTGCAACGGGACCTTAGCCTAAGGCTTGTACAGCCAGAGTCCCCCCTCCCCGCATCTTTATTGCTTCTCTGATAAGGACAGGGTGAGATAAGGGAAAATAAACACTTAATTGACAAACCGTCCCCTAAAAAAAAAAAAATCTACTGGCCAACTATGGGATTGCACCTCTATGCTCCACACAAGGGGCAGTATGGTTCAATGACCTAAAACTACAATTACAAATAGTATTACACAAACGTTTGCACCGCTGTAGTTTTCCATATGCAGCTGTATCAGGCTAGACACAGCCCAGTGGTTCTCACACGTTTATAAGCCCTGTGCCAGACAGGGATTTTTGGATTACTATTCTATTCATATACAAATGAGGTATATTCACATATGCGAAAGTGCATTGGTTATTCATACGGCCGAGTGTGGCTGGTGGTCCCCAAGATGAAGGTTGAAACTGTTGGGAACAGTCTAGGGTTTTTGGTTTATAATCACCAAGCTATATCCTTACCTGGGGTGCACAGGACATCAAAAATAAAACTGGCCAGCATGAGTGGCAGGACAGGTCTATAGTCACATAGTGTGCCGTCCCTCAACTCCTTTCCCCGTCCACGAATGGTATTCATTTCATTGCAGTCCAATGGGATTTTCTTTAAAAGGGACACAATCTCAGATTCTTGGTACGCCAGCTTCACCTACACGTGGCAAACAAAACAATGATATAAAGTAGTAACTATAGTGGTTCCCAAACATCTTCTATATACAGACTAATGTTCTATATTCAGGATATCAAGGGACCATCGGACAAAAGGCTTGAAACCATTTCCCAAACAGTATACCAAACTAACAGTTTATACACCGCTCACAATTATATTAAAATTGTAATTAATCTTTGTATCTCTGAATGACAATGGGTGCAACCTATGGGCTAGGAAATGGATATTTACAAATTAGAGCGTTTGTCTGATAAAAGTCAGCAAATCCTCTACAGAAAGCACATTACCTTGGTGCATACAAAGCTAATACATTTTATATGCTTAAGTGAATATGAAGTGCACAGTGAAACGTGAATAAAATAGAAATGTAACATTCTTCCTACGTGGGGCAGTTGGCTATTGTTGTAAATCACCGAGTGGTATGAATAATAATATGTTCGCTTGAAATGCCACTTTATTTATATCTCATATCAACAAGTTAAATCAGTCATATATTAATAACCTATTTAAATATATTAAACAGCTATTGCTTGAATTTGTATGCTGCTATAAAGAACACAAGTGTGTGAACATCAAACAACACTGCATACACTAAACTATCATATAAATGCTGTATGTGAAACAGCGCAGCTCCAATGTCGCTTCCTAATTTTTCAATAAGCTAATGAAAACACCAGTGTTGTTGATTAATAATTGACAAGCAAACTGAGCATTAAGCTTGTGCACCAACCCTGGCTAAACTCACCTATAAATGCTGTGCCTGGACACAGCGCAGCTCTGAAGCTCAGCTCGGCTTTAAAACCTTTTGGGCCTCATGCAGAGAGCATAGAATTTTAAAAATGGCGAATTTCATAAAAAGTAGCTTTTTTGGAGAGTTTTATTCTCCATATGCAGAAAAGTGCGAATTCTGCTATGTTTAACATGGATGCGTGTGGCGAGTTTAAATTGGCGAGATGCGCGCTTCAGAAACGTGTAAAAACAAATTCGCGCCTTTTTTTTCCCCTTTACTATAGGCGGCGAGCGCCATCTTGCCATATTTTCGTGGCGCGGCAAAAATGCGAGAATCGCGCCTTTTTTTGGCGCGAACAGCCGCTACTTGCCGTTCGCACCTCTCTGCATTCGGAGAGTTTTAAAAATGGCGCGATGGAGGTTCTCGCCAGCCGCGAGGCGAGTTTTAAACATAGAAATAAAAAAATGGCGCGTTTTTCGCAACTCGCCATTTTATGCCGTTTTCTGAGGGAAATTGAACAAAAAATGGCGAGTTTTGAAATAACGATGCTCTCTGCATGAGGCCCTTTGTTACCAAACCACCAAAGTTTACTTTTAGGAGAGCAAATACTCTCTCTACATATCTATCACCATGTCTATTTAGAACCCCCTGAAAGATCAATGAAAGGCTTTCTTGTACCAAAGGGATTTCATAGATGTGGTTTCTGTAGCATATGTAAACATGCAAAGACAATTAAATCCATCTCATCCAGAGTTACAAATGATAGATATAGAATTCAAAATGGTATAACATGCAATACAGATCATGTTGTCTATGTTTTATATTGTGGATGTGGAAAAAATGATGTCGGCCGGACGATAAGACCATTAAAGATAAGAATTATGGAGAATTTGAGATCAATAAAGAAGATAAATCTAGATTTCCCGGTGTCTAGACATTTTTCCAATTGTCCACATGGAAGCATAGACAATTTTCAATTCAGTGGTTTGGAATATATTCCATTATCTATCGGAGGGGGTAATAGACAGAACATCTTCAATAAACGAGAGAAGTTCTGGATATTTACCCTCAATACTCTAAACCCCTTTGGGATAAATACAGAATTGGAATCGAAACATTTGTTAATGTAACTAGTCAATGTATACATTGACACTTCTTTTTCTCATGGGGTAACAATAATAATCTTCTATGTGAATTTACATATGAATATTGATTTGCCCCAGTTACAAGGTTTCAACTGTTGATGTTTGTTCCGGTTAAAACTTTAGTCCTTTGACTGATAAAACAATGTACGATTTATATCTTTCTCCATCAATGTTTGCTTAGGTAATTTTGAGGTCTTTAACTGTGGTTAAAATACTTAATATGAGAATATCAAAGGTCTCTTGTTATACATTTCAATTTAGGTAATTTTTGAATATCTTATTATGAATATACTATTGTGCGATTAAAGTTTCTTATTCTCATTTCTCCTATTCAAGGTAATATCAACTGATGTGGTTGTGTCCTAAGAACATTTCATTATATGATCTAATAGCTTTTTCTCCATACATGCCAAGGCTGCTCTTATAGTGCCGGCGACGTCACTGTCGCCGCAAGCGAAAGTTGTATTTTACTATCTGGCGGCGTCAAGGGCGACCAGGCTACTGATTGGTTCAGGGGCTGTCACATGAGGCGACAGCCCCTGAAAAATCTAATTTTTACGGCTACCAAAAATCGCGTCGCCACATCGCTGTCGCGCTTACTATAAGCACTTGCACCGGCGACAATGCATTTGTTTCCGGCCGCCGGCGACGGCACTATAAGCGCGGCCTTACTTGGACAATGTCTAGATGTTATAAAGCCACTGTACGCTTATTAGTCTAAATATTCAAAAAATGTATTTTATTGTACAGATTTAATCTTTAACCTAGATAAAAGCACTACAATAGCATTACAAATACAATAAACAATTTATATAAATAGGAACCTCAATTTGTTTTATGATATACACATATATACATATCTTTGATTATATACATATCTTTGATATTATATATATATATATAAACAAAGAAAAGACTGCGCCTATCAGGTATATTTAAACACTGAGATGTTTGTATGTTATGGTATAGAACAGTATGGATATGGCACAATAAAAGATTGACTATACACTTGTTATGAAATAAAAATGTATATATATATATATATAGCTAAAATTTAAAATTATTTTCATATTGCACTTAGGATCGGGCGCTTTCTTTTCTTGTTGTTCATATATATATATATATATATATATATATATATATATATATATATATATATATATATATATATATATATTTTATACACATAATTTTGTGTTTATTTTTTTAGTCCTAATACAACAATTGACAATTGGGTTTATAGCTAATTATAGTTATCTTTAAATGTCATGTTGTTTTGTATCACTATATTTTGCGATTTATGTTTTTTTTTCATTTAAATCTTTTTCTTTCTTATTTCTTCTTTGTATCTATTGAATGTATCGTGTGTATTTGGCATTTGTTTTGTTTGGTTGTCGCCATGGTTACCGACGTCGTTACGTCATCACATGCCATCCGCGGTTTCTCCTTACCAGGGGGGACTTTGTGAGCGACGATTGGGGAGGAGCTAGAGGTGGTGAATCACTACAAGTGCCGGTACTCTCGAGGAGAACGCTACTCTTTGACAAAAGTGCTTTTCAGCACGAAACGCGTCGGAGCTTCTCCTCGAGGTTCCTGTTGTTGGTGTATGGAACAGTGACTACAATAAAGTGCTCGTTTTAGTGACCCGGCATTATCAGCTTCTTTTTTGGGCAACAACGTCCATGTCTGCAGTGCACAGCCATCTCTTCCTGTGTGGAAGAATTTTCCCTTGCAGCTCTAACGTCACTGCTAAATGTTACTCTATGCTCACTATACTTACTGATGGAACAATATATACAACATTGTGTCTAAACACAAGCATCATGACTAGTCTACTTGATTAAATTGTAACAGTGTCTAAACCAACAGCAGAAGAAATCTACAGAGCCGAATTGCAACATCCATGGGACATTGTGTCTAAACACCAGCAACAAACAAGTCTACTTAGCTGGATTGTAGCATTTCCCAAACAGACAGACAAAACTTGTGGGGGAATATTTGGTAACCTAGTATTATTTTAGAAGTAGAACTACAACTCCCAGCATGCCAAGTTCATTGGTGCATGGGGTTTCCAGGGACTGGCACTAAACGGTCAGGAAAGTTGGTGCTGGGCCAGTGGTTGGGGGTTGCGGTACTAGGTAACAGTTGAGGTTTTGTAAGGTAAATGGTTCCAGTCAGTTGCGTGGTTGTGATGACTTTTACCAAACCACCATGATCCTGCATATAGACCTGCTCTTCAGTCTGTACTCAGAAATCTAAGGCTAGAACCTGCAAGGCTTTGAACAGCTTGACTTCACATTTATACCTAATTTTTACATTACTCACAAAAAGCAAGCCTATTAGTGGAAAATACTACCAACTCCAAAATCCCACTGCACGACACGAATTGCTAACCATCTGTCAGAACAAGCTCTTCCAGGGAATAAGCTGCGTTCGGTCTTTGCTTATAAATTATGAAATGTATCAAAAATACAGAGTGAAATGGAACACATGGCTCTGAACTGGGATACATTTAAATTCAAGGCTCTGGATTGACGTGCACGGATATTCCTTACGAGAAGAGCGGTCTCTTAGGCCGCGCGTATAGTGCCCGCGACGGGTGATGTCACCGCTAGCGAAAGTTGTATTTCGCTTTGCGGCGGCGGCGCGGGCGACCGGGCCATTGATTGCTTCAGGGCTCACTTTGATGCCCTGGGAAATCCCAGGGATGGAATGGGAAAACGCAAATATTCCCGGCTTCCAAAAAATCGCGTCGCCACGTCGCTTACTATAAGCGCACGCAGCGGCAGCAATGCATTTTTGCGTCGCTGTCACTATAAGCGCAGCCTTAGAATGGACTCCTATTTTCTCCCCCCCCACCCCTTCCTCGCCTCTGGTATGAATATGTTTCTTACGGTACATATGACGGTACCAATTACAACTGGCCAACTATGGAAATTTAGCTCCAGTTCTTTTGAGTTTAAAGCGGCAATCCTCCCAGGACCCCAGTGAACTAATTCAAGTGAGATGTTTAGAAGTCCCATCTGCGTGAGCGATACCTTTTTTTTAGCCAAATCTAGAAGTACTTTCTCATTCTTTTCTCGGTGGCCGCTACAGCGAGCGCTACACACCAGAGCACCGCCTTCTATGGGGCAGGCCTCAGTCGCCGTGTGTGCATGGGCGTGCAAAGCTCGATGACGCAACCGCTGGCAGGGAAGTCAAGAATGTTGTCTTTCCTTGAAGTGACATGATCACGTGGTGTGCGGGCAGCCAATGGCAGGGCAGATAGTGTGGACCATAGGAGTGCAGGTAGTGTAGACCAATGGCAGTAAAGTGCTGTGCTTTGACATCATGGCCGCGCCCCCCGTCATGGCCACCCCCAGCGCATCCCATTGAGCCACATAGACCGCGGATCTCGGCTGTTACCCGTGCACGCGCCGCCAGGCCCTGAGACACGCGCGGCGCCGTGGCCATAGCCTTAGGAAGGGTTTGATTTCCTCTGGTTACAGAGTGATCAGCAAGAGCTTGTGCAGCCAGAGCCCCACCTCCCCTTATCTTCACTGGTTGTCGGATAAAGGTAAAGAATACACTTCCCCATTCAGACATTTCATACGCGAGTGCATCTTTAACTTGTAATACAGTATAGTCATGAAAAGACAGCGAGAGAATGAAAATTGTACATCTACATATAAATGCTCTCATTCATATCATAAACGGCTGGTAAAGTCGTGCTTTATTATAGTTACGTGGCACTCTGATTATACCTCACCAAAACCCATTGACAAATAGGAGGAACACCCCTCTGATAATTGGCTTTGAACTGCTACACCCAGATTAAGCCTGACCTGTTCTCCTTGTGAAGCTACAGAAGTCACTTTGCTTTGAAGGCCAGAAACATACTGAGGATACGTCATCCGGAGGTTAAAAAAAAAAAGATACAGGAAAGATACATTCTGATGTTAACGATGCCGTAGCGCAGAGGTGGACAACTCCACTCAACGACCGAGCCACTGATTCAGCCACTTGTGCTGAAGCAGAGATATCCTTAAAACCTGACCTGTTGCTGGCCCTTGAGGACTGGAGTTGGCCGCCACTGCCTTCACCCAACTGATTCAGGTGCACAAGCATACAAATCTCACACAGATTTAGACTGGAATCCATATTACCAGCAATCTTTTCCAGTCAAGGACGATCCCTACCTCTAATGCTTTGGTGGAGGCCGGAGGTCTCTGCAGCTCCAGGGCAAACATGCCGATGCAGAACGCAAGGTTGTGGTACTCCTGCCTTTCACTCAGCACTGTAAGAAGGAAGGCTGCTTTGGACAAGGTGTGTGTCGCTACCCACGTCTGCTTGGTGGTGGAAACCTTGTTCTTTTTGCCCTGATGGAATAAATCAAGTATTAAATCATTAGGTAGTGATTCATTTTTTTGGATGGGAGGAAATATTGAATATGACATTTTCTCTACCCCCACATTTGCTTTATATTCATTATAGAAACACCCTGCCTTTTGACATGGTTGGAGTGTTAGGACATTGATATATTTCTTACCCCTTTTTCACTCAACGCAGGGTCATAGTTACTTAGGTCCATTTGTCCCACCCTCCCAGCTGGCTGCTTTCAAGTCAACATGGCATATACTTAGGCTAAGTCCCCGGTCACGGCGCTCTAATGCGCGCCCGCGCTTTCGGCTGCGCGTTCCGGCGATTCCCCGGTCTGCAGCTCACTGCAGGAGCAGAGACCGGGGGGGGCGTGCCGGAGGAGTGACGGGGGCGCGGCCATGACGTCACCCGGCAGGTTCGCCCTCATTGGCTGAACCGCCGGGGGGCGTGCCTAGCCGCTCGACGCGAGTTCCTGCTCTCAATTCTATTGAGAGCAGGAGTAGCTCTCGCGCGAGCGCTGCGGCCCCCCCTCGCAGCGGGCCCGGCGCCGTTGCGGGGAGGGCTCTGGTGAGCGCAGCGTCTGCCACAGCGGACGCTGCAGCATGCAGCGGGGGCAAGGCCTTATAGTGCAGCTAAGAAATGACCAACTCAAATGTAACAAAATAAAACTTCTTGAATACTACTACAGCAGGGGTGCACAAACTAGGGAGTGTGAGATTTTTCTGGGGGGGGGGGGCAGCGGTTGCAGAGGCCATGCGCTCTTCCCCAAGGTATTTAAATGAAATGCTGGGGGACAGCGCGAGCCCTCTGCAACTGAACTTACCAAGATTCAGCCGGCTTCGGGGCGCGTCGCCATGGCAACGCAGAGTCAAATGACGCCACACTAAGGTAGGGGGGCGTGAGCACTGGGGGAGAGCAGGCAGGGGGGCGCAGCAACAAGTGTGTGTGTGTGTGTGTGTGTGTGTGTTATTGCAGTCATATTTTATTTTGCTATTTCATGCAATTTTGCAGGTTTTTTTTTTATTATTATTATTATTATATTGCTTATTTCTTCTACTCGCAAGATTTCTTCCTCGTTACATTAGATCATTCTGACGAATGCTTATCAAAAATCATTTTTTTGCACACACTGCATTTCTTTTCCTGGTGTCACTATGTATGTTTATGTGCATGAATCTACCGGCTTTTTTTGGGAACGCCCCTGCTCATTCCACTGAGCGATCACATCTTTTTGTATTTTAAATTATGGTCACTTATTTTTTTCATGTTTTTATCTCCCCCGACATTATTTTTCATTCAAAGAGAAGAGTAATCCTGCTTCAGATATAGGGGTAACGTAGGTGAGGGGGTGCTGGTTCAGATCAATAGGTATATCATAGAATCAGTACAAAGGAGAGCAGAAAGACCCCTTGTGCCACACACTTCAAAAAAAACCTCGGGAGAAAGTTTACTTTATCACAAAACTTTAGCATTAAAAATAATTTTAATTCAAACTTAATTCTAAAAAATTGGTAGCACATACGTAGATTGTCACAAAAAATAAAAATCACAGAAGTGTGAGGGGGTACACTCTGATCTAAAGAGGACTATTATTTAATGAGATCAGTACTCATATGCATCACTGTCAGTCTTCAATGCTGCAGAGAAACGTCTGCGCGTTGTGGAATTATTCATGTATACCTCATTATAGGCTAAAGCTGGTAAATTCCGGGCATTACTGAAATCCCTGCTCTCTGATTGGATAATGCCCAGAATTTTAACCAATCAGTAATGGCCCGGAATTTTTGGCAACCCGGTAAAGTTTTTCAGCCAATCAGCATTCGGTTCTCATTCACAAAAGAGTGAGATCAGCTCTCAGTCAGGGGAGGTGATTGGACAGGAGGCAGCAGCAAGGCACTGACTCCTCCCCCACCCTGCCTGCAGAGAGCTCCGCACAGGAGAGTGAGGGGAAAGGTTTGTATTTTGTGGGTAAAGGGGGGTCAGCAGAGTATTTTATTGGGGTGTGTGTGTGCGCATTTTGAGGGTGTAAAAGAGGCCAGCGGTGTGTTTTATTGGTGTATGTCTACTGTGTGTTATGTGGGTGTAAAAGAGGCCAGCAGTGTGTTTTATTGGTGTATGTCTACTGTGTGTTTTGTGGGTGTAGAGGAGGGGGCTGCAGTGTTTTGTGTGTGTGTCTGCAGTGTGTGGGTTTACAGAGGGCTGCAGTGGGTCTAGGGGGGGGGGGGCTGCTGGTGTGTTTTTGTGGATGTAGAGGTGGCAGAGCCTGTTTAGTTGGTTTGTGTGTATCTCTGCAGTGTGTGTTTTGTGGTTGCAGAGGGGGGGCTGCAGTGTTTTTGTTTTGTGGGTGGAGGGGTGCAGAGTGTTGTTGGTGTGTGTCTGCAGTGTGTGGGTTTACAGGGGGGCTGCTGTGGGTGTAGGGGAGGGGGGCTGCTGGTGTGTGTTTTGTGGATGTAGAGGTGGCAGAGCCTGTTTAGTTGGTTTGTGTGTATCTCTGCAGTGTGTGTTTTGTGGTTGCAGAGGGGGGGCTGCAGTGTTTTTGTTTTGTGGGTGGAGGGGTGCAGAGTGTTGTTGGTGTGTGTCTGCAGTGTGTGGGTTTACAGGGGGGCTGCTGTGGGTGTAGGGGAGGGGGGCTGCTGGTGTGTGTTTTGTGGATGTATAGGGGGCAGCAGTCTGTTTTGTTGGTGTGTATGTCTGCAGAGAGCTCCGCACAGGAGAGTGAGGGGAAAGGTTTGTGTGTCTGCGATGCTTTCCCTGGCCTTAGAGCGCACGCTGTCCGTGGGCGTGTCTGGGAGCGGGCCAGTGACGTCACAGAGCTGGTTCGCCCTCATTGGGCGAACAGCTCACGTGACCGGCCCTGCGCTCCGGCGAGCACAGAAACTAAAGATTTGGCAAGACACGCTTCCGCAGGCGTGCAGAAGCATGCGCGAGCCCCTGCTAAAGCCGCTCTCATTGTGGCTGCAGGGGCTCAGTGCCGAGCAGCAGCGCGCCTCAGCACGGGTCAGCGCTGACCATGTCCGAGGCCTAATGCCCTGTTCTTTGGGGGTTATTACTTAAATACTGTCTGCATATAATGCCATTTTTTTAATGAATTTTTTAACGTACTGATCATCCTTTGGTTGCTACAGCAACCATTTTGAACGTCCTATCCACTTCCTGTTTTGAAACAGGCTGATGAAAGCCTTTTTGAGCTATGTGCTTTGCAATAAAGTATCAAACAGATCTGTTGCAGTGTTCCAAACACTTGTATTGCTCTGTAAGCTGTAACAACAATGTGTTACACTCAGTAATAGAATGTTACATATCAGCTGCAGCATTTCACAGACTGCAGCACCCAGAAGGCGGCCATTATGTTAGTCACACAATCAGGATTTTGTCAGACTTAGAACAAGAGCGCCAAACGCTTGCCAGCTTGGGTAAGAATGTAGAATTATATATTGTCACATGCTTCACATAAAAAAACAATTACAAAAAGGGAGGAATGAAGTAACGCCACAGACTGGAGAGGTCGGTCCCCGTGTGAACAGGGGAGCTCCACGCCCAAGAGCAGACGCCAGAGCCACCAGCTGTTTGTCCATAAGAGGGGATACTCTTTGATATATCCATTGTCCGATACCTCCTTGCCTCTGGTAAGCAGGTACCCCCCACCTGAGTATGAGTGTCCTGTTAGGACCTTTTTTATATGTATTTTATCCATGATATGTCTTAATTAAATATGTTTATACTAGTAATTGTCACCTGTTGTTCTCAGCGTTTGTCTAGTATTAAGTGTGTGTTATATGTTGGTCTATTGTTTGTTGCAGTATTTATTATGCTATGATTTTTTTATCTTTTCATGTACCTTATCACCACGTGGAGCACCTCAATGGACGGGCCACATCACTGATACTGGTTGTATATTGATATTTATTATTATTTTTATTTATCATTTTCTATTATAGTTATCATTAGTGCAGAGCGCCACAGATATAACTTTCTTTCCACTTCCGTTGTCTGACCAGGGGTCAGAGTTATATCATAGGCAGCCGGCCTACTTTTTAGGACATAGCGCTACCTGTTTTTTCTTCTGCAGTATTGCTGCTATAACTACTCACGAGCCAGGCGGACCCGATTTACAGTGAGGGCAAAGTTCTGCAGTTGGTGCACAGAGACTGGAGGGTGTGAGCTCCCCCCATGTCTAATCTCCTTGGGTCACTTTCTCCTGCTGCGGATTTCCCCGAGTTGTCTGAATTGGACCCTCATCTGCAGCACTTTTTCATGAGCCTTATGCAGGGTTAAAGTGTGGGAATCTAATATACAAGGTACGTTCAGCATATTTATGTAACAATATTGCTTGCTACACCTTGCAACCAACCAATTAGAGCAGAAACTGCTCTCACCACCGTTTGTAGATATAAATAATTAACCATTAAATGGGTCTTCCTATTACCCATATTGCCTGGGGTTTTATAATATCCAATACTACAAAACTAATTTCTTTATTTTTGTTTTATTAGTAGGATTTTATTCTCTCCATGTTTTGCTGATTTAAAGCTGCAGACCATGCAATATCCACATGTATGTGTTTTTTTGTTGTTGTTTTTTAAATTAATCAGTTCTGTACTATGAGAAAATACTTGTAGTATTTCATTAAAAAAAATAATAACTGTGAATGACATCTTTAATGTATTATCATGCAACAAGCATTGTGTTTCCATAGCAACCATTTACAAAGTCACATCCCCTTCCTCTTCTGAAACAGGCTCTGACACATCCCTTTTTGAGCCCTGCCCTCTCAATAGCAATGCACCAATTGTATTGGAGTGCTTGCAATTCAAGGCTGGTCACACAGGCATGTTTTGTTACCTTGGTTGGAGGCTGCTCCACCTTGAGGTCTGGTGGGTTGACCAGCAAGTCCTGAGCTAGTTGCACGGTAAGACTACAAGCTTCGCTGCTGTAACCATGAGCGTATAAAGCCTCAGCACAAGCAAACAGGACCTGAGAACACAACACAACATTGTTAATTTTTGTCTACTTGCTTTAAAAAGTTCTTCCTGCTTGTACGTACTGTCACTCGATCAGTTAAAAAGTAGGGGCGCCCGATTCATATCTCAGTGTCCACTTCCTGTCACTATGGCTAGGTCACCTTAACTCAGTGATTCTCAACTCCAGTCCTCCAGACCCCCCCCAACAGGTCAGGTTGAAGATATCCCAGCTTCAGCACAGGTGGCTCAATCAGTGGCTCAGTCAAAGACTGAGCCGCCTGTAGTGTGATATCCTCAAAACCTGACCTGTTGCGGGGGACTTGAGGACTGGAGTTGAGAACCCCAGCCTTATCTCACTGTTCCTCTGGCACCAAACGGATTGTAAGCTCATTGGGGCAGTGTCTGTACCTTTAAAATTCTATATACAGAACCGCGTACTACATGTAATATTGTAACTGAAATACCTTGGGTACCTTTGGGAGAAAAGCGCTACATATAATAAAGTTACAATTATTACACTATACTACTAAAGCACATGTTATCGGAGCAGTGCAGATATCTGACAATAATCGTGAGGGTAGCAAAATAGGAGAATATCAAAAGCGTTAATTACTGCCCTCACCACATTACCTTGAAATGAGACTGAAAAAACCTTAACAACTATATATCACTTGTGTGGTATCTGTAAGCCTATTCCACAGGGGTAGCCCATTGTTCCATAGAGTAATTTGAGTCCAGAAGGATACCCCCCACATCCCCCCACTAGACATAATTGGCATATATTGTACTGGGTTTTTTTTTGTTTACACTTTGTTTACATCTATTTTCAACCTAAATGAATATGTTTTACATAATCAGACCACTATGGGTCTATGTTACCTCCATTCTGTTCTCCTGCTCCAAAGGTTTTATTCCTGCAAAGATGTCTTGCTCTTCCTCAGTCCCTCCCTCTGCTTTCTCTTCTTCGTTCTTCACTGCCTCTTGGGGGTTCAGATAATACGCCTGGTAGTCATCTTCCTCCCCACCCCTTTCTCGTCCCTCACCCTCTTCTGTTCCTTTGCTTTCCTTTCCACCACCTCCCACAGCTCCATTTTGCGCCACCTCCTCTGGTTTCAGGCTTTTGCCCCCGTTGTCTACAGAGGTCAGGTCTTCTTCTCCACTGGCAGCAGCAGTCTCCACTGTGGGATCGGCATCCGTCTTCGTTGTCGCTGGACTGGTCTCGACCCCTGGTTCGAGCCCTTCCGAGTAGTAGACCCCACCTTCATCCTCAAAGTTGTCCTGGTATCTCCTGCTTAGAGGTGATTCTATGAAGCTGAAGGTGTTGCTGGCTTCAGCTCCTAGTGCCAGGCTGCTGTCATCCAGGCTCATCTCAGCCATGTCTGGCTCCAGTGAGCTGTCTTCACTGCTCATCCGGCGTTTACCGCTGTGCTTGCTGGCCAGACACTTACTTGCCGGTATCTTCGGCTTGTTCACTGCAGATTTATATACTGCCTTCTCTCCTCCCTCTGCAGAAAGCCGTCTCAGGACTCTCTGGGGGACTTCTGAGGCCACCTTCCGTTTGCCCATCAGCTCTTTAGGACGCACTGACATCTCCTGTGAGGATGGACGTGACCGGTCTCCAAAGTGCAAGCAGCTCTCATGCCCCTGCGCCCGACCACCTTCGCAAACCGCTTCAGTGCACTGTAGCCTGCAGCTCCTCTGCTGGAAGGCCTTGACCCAGCAGAATGAGTTCTTCTTGTCCGTGCTGCAGTAGGTGATGCCAGGGATAGGGTAGGCTTCCTCCCAGTTGAAATAGCAAGCCTCCACTGCTGGCTTGAAGCCCTGGAAGAGCTTATCTAGAGACTTCTTGTGCTGACCCCTCTTGACGTTCTCAATGACCTTCAGCTGCCACTGACGGAGCTGGGCACAAAGGTCCCTGCGCCTGAGGTGTGGAGATAGGGAAATAGAGCAAAATGGAAAGGTGACGATAGCACAGACATGATGAAAGATGTGGCACTGAACTATTTAAATATTCAAGTATACAGCAGCCTGCACTGTCCCTGGGTGTGATGCATGCTTTAATAAAGTCTTATCTTCATTGAACTACCTAGTTCTGTATTCTCTCTGATGCTGGTAATTATTTCTTATGAAATTATAGATATATCACACACACACGCACATACTTTCCCATACCAACCTTTGAGGGCTGATTGTAGGATCCAAAATAGCCAGCCTCCAGAGGACAACCATCTCATCACACATACTAGCACATGCATGAGCAGCAACTTCCGACTGCCCGTTACTGCGACCTGTGTGCCCGCTGGCGCTGCTGTGAGATGCAGACGTGCGCACACTGTACCACCAGCCTGTTATCTGTAGACACAAAGGAGAGCAATGCTGCACTAAAACCTGGATACATACACCAAAGGCACCACTGTTCCTATCCATTCCCATAGACTTCCACTAGGGGTCTATTCACAAAGCAGGGGTGCTCAACTCCAGTCCTCAAGCTCCCTCCCCCCCCATCCCCCCCAACAGATCAGGTTTCCAGGATATGCCAGATTCAGCACAGGTCTTCGACTGAGCCGCTAATTGAGCAACCTGTGCTGAAGCTGGGGATATCCTGAAAACCTGACCCATGGGGGAGTGGGGGGTGAAGAAGAGGGCTGCAGTTGAGCACCCCCTGCACTGAAGTGTGATAGCCATCATACACGTATGAACTATTTTCGTGAATGGATCCCTTAGTCGCGTAGCATCAAGGCAAAAAAATAACAACAAAAAAACCTCTATGCACAGTATTTTAATACTTTAGAGTATTGCATACTAGCATCATGAACAGCAGATGTCTAATAAATCTGTGAAATGGAAATGTACATATACACTTTATACAGCCCTAAAAGGTAGACTACAAACAAATACAATACACGTTTGTTTGTTTCCAGAAGCTTATTTAAGGTCTGAATGTATATTAAGAAAGAGCAGCACAAGGAGCAGCCATTTTGGAGATGTCATTCATGGTACAGGGAGTTCCAGGTATCATTATAATAATGGTGTCATTACACAGAACGTAAAGTTCTCGATAGATAAAAGGAAGACACAATGTAACAACGTTGTCTAGCAGCAGATACTTTGAACACTTGGTACACATCACTGTTAAAGAAACGCCGTCTTAAATAAAAATGACATGGGGAAAAAAAAAAGAAAATCACTCTTTTCAAATACCCCCTTTTGCTGTTCCCAAAGATTCCCCTGTCACAATATTAAAGGGGTAATAAATCTGCGTACATCAGATAGAAATAACATGTGCTCTGCAAACACTTCCGCAACTGCAGGGGCTTACACAGCGTGCCACGATGCCGCTCCGTCACGTGGTGTAGCGGAGTGACGTCACAGTTCTCGTTATGGCATTGATACATCCAACATGTTTCGTAGATCTAACTACTTCTTCAGGGAAGAAGTTAGATCTACGAAACATGTTGGATGTATTAATGCCATAATTTTGCCTATATTCATCCTTTGGATCTGTATCACCATCAGCTTATATTGGCTGCCACCGTGCTAACTGAGCGATTTCTGCGCCGGCAAGAGACTGTAAGGGACTCTCCTTCTTCCTCCCTATTGATTCCTCCATTGCCACGAGAACTGTGACGTCACTCCGCTACACCACGTGACGGAGCGGCATCGTGGCACGCTGTGTAAGCCCCTGCAGTTGCGGAAGTGTTTGTAGAGCAATTCCAACAGCTCTGGACTGCCCTAAGATCATAGCAGCTGGGAAAGCAGCGAATCTACACAGGAGAGACGGGGGACTGTAGGGGAATTCCCCTGGAGGCAGTATACCACCGGTTGAGGAGCGGTCCCACTAAGTGTCTGAATCTGCAGTATTACCAGGCTGCTTGAAAGGAATCCCCTTGTGAGCAGCGTCCTGCTGTGTGAGGAGTGCATGAAGGATCCTATGCCCCAGAACCATCATAGAGGCTCCTGCAGAGACAGCTGAGTGCCAGACCGTCCTGTTTTACAGCTACAGAGTGGTAACCAGTGTGATATGCACTAAATGCACATGTTATTTCTATCTGATGTACGCAGATTTATTACCCCTTTAATATTGTAATACATTCTATTACTTACTTCACTATTTGGCGTTGTGCGCTGTTTTCTTTTTGTTTCCATTTCTTAGAGTGTGTGGGGTGCTGAGCCACCCCTAATGTTTATAGCAGCAGACGCCCATATCAACCACACGGTTATGTTATAATTTAATTATTTAATCACTTATTCACTGTGGTATTGTGGTTTACTTTATTTATATATGGTTTAGTCACTGCACTGTATTCAATTATAATAAGGAGATAGATAGTAGCGCACAGTTTATTTCTGTTTTTCCACATCTTCCAGTAATACCTGCTCATAAGTCAGACACTGGTCTGTTAGGATCTCCAGTAAAGGGGCAGCATTGGTGTCCCGTCTCTTGAACATCTCCCGAACTATGGACAACAGGTTCCAGATGCCCTCAGGTTCCCTCCCTCGCAAGGGACGCAGGAGACAGGCCCACTCGGCAGCCGCCGGAGGCTCGGTGGAAGAGAGGTACATGGAGTTCACATCACTGGTTTGGACAAATGTAAAAGGATTTTATTGAAAACGTTCAACAAGAGGGGGAACAAGAAATGGACAACTTTTCATCGACTGGCCATGGATTCTGGATTTGAACGGCGCTGGAAAGGACGACATTTTCTATCACAGACTCACGACACAGCGTCCTTCACGCTGCAGCACCCCCATTCGTAGATTGGATTTCTCACATTTTCCACATTGCTCTTAACCCAACTCCATATTTATTGACCACCACTCCGGCTACTCAACACTGCCATGCCTCCTCTGCTATTTATATTCGCTCTAACCACAGTTCTTTCCAAACGACAATTTTCTTTCTACAAACCATACGTCACCAACTCCATTCATATTTCCTCATCTCTCCTCCCTTCTCCCTTCTCCACTTCTCCATCCACATGAACAGCTTTCCTAGGTGCGCCCTTTGACTTCTCTCAGCTATAACACCTGCTCTAAAACCCACCCCTATAAATCCTCCTCACAGTCTTGCTTCTCCTCTTAGCTTCTGGGTACATTTTTCCCAATGCTGTTCCCAGTCTTATTTCTACATGCTCTTGTCCTTGCCTCTCACATGCAATCGCACCTCCTCGTGAAGTAATCCCCTCTAACCTCATACCCATTCCACGTCAAGCTCCCTCCTCTCTCCCTTTCCCCTTTGGAATGCACACTCCCTTTCGAACAAATTCATCTCTGTACATGACTTCTTTTTCTCCTCACTCTCTGCTCCTCTTTACAATAACTCCCTCTGTCTGACTCAGCATTAGAAGCTTGTCCTCTCTTATGGTGGCCATTCTTTCTCCCACAATCCTCGCCTTGATGGCAGGGGTGGAGGCGTGGGGCTCCTCCTCTCCTTAATCTGCCGTTACAGAATCCTTCCTTTCCTTCCTATGAGACTCACACTGTCCAGCAGTTTTCTCCTCTACCTTTCCACACGGCGGTCATCTATGGCCAACCTACCTCTACTGATCTCCCTTCGGTCTCTCTCTCACTTTTAATCCTGGCTCTCCTTTCTCTCCTCAGACTCCCCTGTTCTTCTCCTTAGGGACTTAAATTGCCATATTGATGACCACTCTCTCCCTTGGGCTTCCCGTTTTCTCTCCCTAACCTCTTCTTTTGGCCTTCAACACTGGACCAGGACCAAGTTTTCACTAAAACGTTTCGTTCTCTGACTTCTCCATTTTCCCCTTTCCTCTCTCTGACCAATCATCTTAACTCGTTTTTGCTCTCTCACTTCTCCCCTTCTCCACCTCTAACTACCCCTCGTTTCTGCAGAAACCTGCGTTTCATTAACCTCCCGGCTCTTGACTCTACTTTGTGCTCCTCCCTCTCAGCCCCACTACAGACTCCGACATCCTGGTCAGGAACTACAACTCTGCCCTATCCTCTCCTCTTGATCTACACACACAAACAAGTTTTTTTCTCTCCTGCTCTCACCCTTCTAACCCCAGACCCTGGTTAAACTGCCACACACATAAGCTTCGCTCCTGCACTCGCTCCTCTAAATGTTTCAAGACGAAATCTCATACTCTCGCAGACTACCTTCACTACAAATAAATCCTGTTTCCATTCTGCCCACTCCCAGGCTAAACAAACCTACTTTTCAGCACTAATCAACACACACAAATCTCTCTTTGGATCTCTACTCAGACCATCTGTTACTGGTCTTTCTCCCTCTATTTCACCTCAGGACTTTGCTAACTATTTCAATACAAAAGTGGATTCTATTCACCAAGACATCCCATCTGTATCCTCCTCAGAATCTAAACCCATTCCTAACTATCCTCCTGCCTTCCTAGACTCCTTTTCCTCTGTCACAGAGGAGGACGGGTCAATACTGATCTCTTCTCCCTCTACCACATGTCCTCTTGATCCCATTACCCACCATCTATTCAAACCTCTTGCTCCTACTCTAATACCTACACTTAGACATATTTTCAACGCCTCCCTCTACTCTGGTACCTTTCCTGTCTCCTTCAAGCACGCAACAGTTCTACCTTTACTCAAAAACAGCAAGCTTGCTCCTACCTGTCTCTATAATTATCGCCCTGTCTCCCTCCTGCCTTTTGCCTCTTAAACGCCTTGTGTTCTTTCGCTTGCTCCACTTTCTCACCTATTCTCTATTACACCCTCTACAATCTGGCTTCCACACTGCTCACTCCACTGAAACAGCCCTCACCAAAATAACCAATGACCTCAATGCTGCAAAAGACAAATTATTACACTCTGCTCATATTACTCGACCTCTCTGCAACCTTTTTATACTGTGGACTACCCTCTTCTACTTCACATTTCCCATACTCTTGGTATCCGTAACAGAGCTCTATCCTGGGTTTCCTCTTACCTCTCCCATTGTACTTTCAGTGTCTCATTTGCCAACACCACAACCTCCATCGATCTCTGTGGGTTTACCTCAGGGCTCTGTCCTAGGACCTCTTTTCTTTACACACACTTTAGGTGACCTTATCACATATCAAGGGTTTAAAGATCACCTCTATGCCAATGACACACACATTTACCTTTCTACCCCTGACCTCACACTTGCTGCACTGATCAAAGTCTCTGAATGTCTCCCCCGCTATATCAACCTGGATGGCCCTCCGCCGACTCAAACCTATATCTGTGTAACTTTCGTGTTGGTTCAAAAAAAAAAAAATGATTGCAAAGTCTCTAGGACAAAGTTAAATTCATGTTACTGTGAAAACAAATTTGGCACGCTATGTTTTCCTGATCTAATGCTTTATTCTAATGCTTTGCTGCTTTACAGCGCTCCTGCGGAGTTTGTATGGAAAATGTAGGCTCGGAGAGACAGGAATGGATTCGCATCTCATGGTGATCTGGGCAGAATTTATAATGTAACATGGAAAATGATTTCATTTCAGAAAGACAACTGCAAAAGCTTTGATTCCAGGAAGCTTTGATTGAAATGAGGCTGCAGGAAAAACATAAGATAACACAATGAGATCAGTAGCGGTTATTCTTTCATCCTTCCTATTCTCGCTTACAAATTATTCATACCTGTACTAGCAGCATGACATTTCTGTTCACTGGCAACCTCCCAGGGGGGGGGGGGGGGTTTGGACCAAAATATCAACTCGAATGGCCTGTGTTACTAAAATAATGAGCGATTACAAAGATGGATATTGCATCTCAAGAGACATTTGGTCAAGTGCTCTGGGTAACAAGATAAAGGAAATAAGTAGGGCAAAAGAATAAAAAAACACCCCAAATCAGTTTGTGAAGGTTTCCTAGGAGCCAATCCGATCAAAAAGATCTGGAAAATACCTGAAGACAACAGGAGAAGGACCGCAGAACTTATGGAGCGTTTTCTTTATGTTATCACTCAAGGTGGATTCATCCAAGTACCACGTGCTCTGATCGGAGGCAGAGGGTCCAGCTGTGGGATCTGCAGGGTAAACACCACTTCTGCATTGAGCTTGTAATGCAATGTAAGGGAGGGCAGAGAGCATGTAGTGCAATGTAAGGGAGGGCAGAGAGCATGTAGTGCAATGTAAGGGAGGGCAGAGAGCTTGTAGTGCAATGTAAGGGAGGGCAGAGAGCATGTAGTGCAATGTAAGGGAGGGCAGAGAGCTTGTAGTGCAATGTAAGGGAGAGCAGAGAGCTTGTAGTGCAATGTAAGGGAGGGCAGAGAGCTTGTAGTGCAATGTAAGGGAGGGCAGAGAGCTTGTAGTGCAATGTAAGGGAGGGCAGAGAGCTTGTAGTGCAATGTAAGGGAGGGCAGAGAGCTTGTAGTGCAATGTAAGGGAGGGCAGAGAGCTTGTAGTGCAATGTAAGGGAGGGCAGAGAGCTTGTAGTGCAATGTAAGGGAGGGCAGAGAGCTTGTAGTGCAATGTAAGGGAGGGCAGAGAGCTTGTAGTGCAATGTAAGGGAGGGCAGAGAGCTTGTAGTGCAATGTAAGGGAGGGCAGAGAGCTTGTAGTGGAATGTAAGGGAGGGCAGAGAGCTTGTAGTGCAATGTAAGGGAGGGCAGAGAGCTTGTAGTGCAATGTAAGGGAGGGCAGAGAGCTTGTAGTGCAATGTAAGGGAGGGCAGAGAGCTTGTAGTGCAATGTAAGGGAGGGCAGAGAGCTTGTAGTGCAATGTAAGGGAGGGCAGAGAGCTTGTAGTGCAGTGTAAGGGAGGGCAGAGAGCTTGTAGTGCAGTGTAAGGGAGGGCAGAGAGCTTGTAGTGCAATGTAAGGGAGGGCAGAGAGCATGTAGTGCAATGTAAGGGAGGGCAGAGAGCATGTAGTGCAATGTAAGGGAGGGCAGAGAGCTTGTAGTGCAATGTAAGGGAGGGCAGAGAGCTTGTAGTGCAATGTAAGGGAGGGCAGAGAGCATGTAGTGCAATGTAAGGGAGGGCAGAGAGCATGTAGTGCAATGTAAGGGAGGGCAGAGAGCTTGTAGTGCAATGTAAGGGAGGGCAGAGAGCATGTAGTGCAATGTAAGGGAGGGCAGAGAGCATGTAGTGCAATGTAAGGGAGGGCAGAGAGCTTGTAGTGCAATGTAAGGGAGGGCAGAGAGCTTGTAGTGCAGTGTAAGGGAGGGCAGAGAGCTTGTAGTGCAATGTAAGGGAGGGCAGAGAGCATGTAGTGCAATGTAAGGGAGGGCAGAGCGCTTGTAGTGCAATGTAAGGGAGGGCAGAGAGCTTGTAGTGCAATGTAAGGGAGGGCAGAGAGCTTGTAGTGCAATGTAAGGGAGGGCAGAGAGCATGTAGTGCAATGTAAGGGAGGGCAGAGAGCATGTAGTGCAATGTAAGGGAGGGCAGAGAGCTTGTAGTGCAATGTAAGGGAGGGCAGAGAGCATGTAGTGCAATGTAAGGGAGGGCAGAGAGCTTGTAGTGCAATGTAAGGGAGGGCAGAGAGCTTGTAGTGCAATGTAAGGGAGGGCAGAGAGCTTGTAGTGCAATGTAAGGGAGGGCAGAGAGCTTGTAGTGCAATGTAAGGGAGGGCAGAGAGCTTGTAGTGCAATGTAAGGGAGGGCAGAGAGCTTGTAGTGCAATGTAAGGGAGGGCAGAGAGCTTGTAGTGCAATGTAAGGGAGGGCAGAGAGCTTGTAGTGCAGTGTAAGGGAGGGCAGAGAGCTTGTGGTGCAATGTAAGGGAGGGCAGAGAGCTTGTAGTGCAATGTAAGGGAGGGCAGAGAGCTTGTAGCGCAATGTAAGGGAGGGCAGAGAGCTTGTGGTGCAATGTAAGGGAGGGCAGAGAGCTTGTGGTGCAATGTAAGGGAGGGCAGAGAGCTTGTAATGCAATGTAAGGGAGGGCAGAGAGCTTGTAGTGCAATGTAAGGGAGGGCAGAGAGCTTGTAGTGCAATGTAAGGGAGGGCAGGGAGCTTGTAGTGCAATGTAAGGGAGGGCAGAGAGCTTGTAGTGCAATGTAAGGGAGGGCAGAGAGCTTGTAGTGCAATGTAAGGGAGGGCAGAGAGCTTGTGGTGCAATGTAAGGGAGGGCAGAGAGCTTGTGGTGCAATGTAAGGGAGGGCAGAGAGCTTGTAATGCAATGTAAGGGAGGGCAGAGAGCTTGTAGTGCAATGTAAGGGAGGGCAGAGAGCTTGTAGTGCAATGTAAGGGAGGGCAGAGAGCTTGTAGTGCAATGTAAGGGAGGGCAGGGAGCTTGTAGTGCAATGTAAGGGAGGGCAGAGAGCTTGTAGTGCAATGTAAGGGAGGGCAGAGAGCTTGTACTGCAATGTAAGGGAGGGCAGAGAGCTTGTAGTGCAGTGTAAGGGAGGGCAGAGAGCTTGTGGTGCAGTGTAAGGGAGGGCAGAGAGCTTGTGGTGCAATGTAAGGGAGGGCAGAGAGCTTGTAGTGCAATGTAAGGGAGGGCAGAGAGCTTGTAGTGCAATGTAAGGGAGGGCAGAGAGCTTGTAGTGCAGTGTAAGGGAGGGCAGAGAGCTTGTGGTGCAGTGTAAGGGAGGGCAGAGAGCTTGTAGTGCAATGTAAGGGAGGGCAGAGAGCTTGTGGTGCAATGTAAGGGAGGGCAGAGAGCTTGTCGTGCAATGTAAGGGAGGGCAGAGAGCTTGTAGTGCAATGTAAGGGAGGGCAGAGAGCTTGTAGTGCAATGTAAGGTAGGGCAGAGAGCTTGTAGTGCAATGTAAGGGAGGGCAGGGAGCTTGTAGTGCAATGTAAGGGAGGGCAGAGAGCTTGTAGTGCAATGTAAGGGAGGGCAGAGAGCTTGTGGTGCAATGTAAGGGAGGGCAGAGAGCTTGTGGTGCAATGTAAGGGAGGGCAGAGAGCTTGTGGTGCAATGTAAGGGAGGGCAGAGAGCTTGTGGTGCAATGTAAGGGAGGGCAGGGAGCTTGTAGTGCAATGTAAGGGAGGGCAGGGAGCTTGTAGTGCAATGTAAGGGAGGGCAGAGAGCTTGTAGTGCAATGTAAGGGAGGGCAGAGAGCTTGTAGTGCAATGTAAGGGAGGGCAGAGAGCTTGTGGTGCAATGTAAGGGAGGGCAGAGAGCTTGTGGTGCAATGTAAGCGAGGGCAGAGAGCTTGTACATGGAGTTCTGTACTGTACTGTACAGAGAGCACTACACATGGAGTTCTGTACTGTACTGTACAGAGAGCACTACACATGGAGTTCTGTACTGTACTGTACAGAGAGCACTACACATGGAGTTCTGTACTGAATTCCAATTAGCTTAGCAGACTGCTAAACAGTAGCCCTATTTGCCTTGGTCAAATGATGAGCCCAGACCCGTGAGAATGGCCGTTACCTGGAGCTCCGCACACTGTGTTAATGGCAGTCGATTGTGAAGACAACAATTCATCTAAAAGACGCTGAGCAGTGGGAAGAATCTGGATTGAAGAGGACATGTAATTAAAAGTCATTCATACCGACACCGTTTTAACTGAACTACTAGCAACAGCGACTAATACGTTTCATGCAAATTCACGGTGTTCTTTCGCTGCAAATGGTCTAACATTCATAACATTATGAAGCACCTGCATGCAGGTCCGTCTGATAAGGTGAACTACAACGGAAATGCCATTGCTGTGTAGTCACCTGTTGTGGCAGCTCACTGATCAGGTACTGAGCAAACTTCTGTAACTGGTCTCTCTGCAGTCGCGATAGGGACTCCGAAACAGGGGCTCGCAGGCAGACTGCCGATGCCTTGGGGGGAGGGAGGAGAGAGAGAGAACAAGACATTACTTTTGCTGCACATTGGGTGTTTAAAATGCAGTTTATGGACATAGGCTTTTTATATCAATCTTCATGAACAGAGAACAGGGCACTTTACCACTTTGCCTCTTATATGAATCTGTTACGGTTACCAATAAATGCATTATTCTTATTTCTACGTAAGGAAGGGATGTCTAGTCTTATTTTCATGCAGTATTCCAATTAAAGCTGCAGCTCAGGCAATATCCTGCATGTGTGTTTTTTTTAATAAATCAGTTCTGTAGTAAGAAAAAATACTTTTAGCATTTTCTGTTTTAAAAAAAAAACAACTTTTTCTTGTATTCTATTTTAACAAGCATGCTTGTTCCTATAGCAATGATTTACATTCCCCATATTTAAAGATGTCGCCAAAATTTGCCGATCAATAGACGGAGAACAAATTGGCCAGCAGCTATGCAGTTTTTTACTGTAGGTAAGTAGAGATTGCCCACATGAAACTATTGAAGTTAAAAAAAAAAAAAACAACAGGAGCCTGAACTGCAGCTTTAATTCACATTGCAACGTCGGGAGTACATTTGTTGCACTGTAATCATTGGCTGCAATATAGGACTTGCTGCACTCTTAACGCATGGCAAGAGTCGAGAGAATGAACTCAGCTGACCCAGTCTCTAAACACAGGTAAATACCGAATAGAGAAACCGCTTTTCTTCACCATTTCAAAGCTGTGAGGTAGGGGCTCCAATCCTCTAAACCCCCCCCCCGACAGGTCAGGTTTTCAGGATACCCCTGCTTCAGCACAGGTGGCTCAATCTTCCACTAAGCTGCTGATTGAGCCACCTATGCTGAAGCAGGGATACCCTGAAAACCTGACCTGTTGCGGGTGTCTAAAGGATTGGAGTTGAGAACCCTTGATGCAAGGGTTTGCAATACACTGCACCCTTCAGCACTGAAGCCGATAGAGAAGCGGTGAAACGACATGGGGTCGTAGGCGAGGAAATATCCCGACCTTTTTGCTAAATGACAGTCACTGTTTTATTACTTGCGTCACAGTTTTACATGAATTGCATTGTTTTTTCGGCTTAGCTTACAGAGCTTGCTGCTCTGTTTGCTGAAGAAAGGTATTCAATGTCTCCCTTCCAAGACAAATTCAGCAATGACAAAGAACACTTATGAGCACATTCACGACTCCGGTCCCCAAACCTGTCTTGCCCCATATTCCCACAGCATACAGTGCGCACCCTGCAGCCGGGGATTCTGGGTAATGGCATGCAAATAAGCACTCCCTGCACAAACTCGGGAATTTCAAGAGATTTGTTTCTGGGCTGCACCTGGCATGTTTATCAGACTTCCACGTCTATTTCTCTAGGTGGTGAGGCAAATAGTCTCCAAGGGATCAATCAAGCGTAAAGAATGAAACAGTGATAACATCAGGCAGACAACTCCCATGGCGTTCCAAAGGTGATTAACCCTTGCTATCTGTAGCAGCTCCACTTACATTTTACTGGAACACACTAATAAAAGATCGATTTATTTTTTAGGGGAGGGACCTAGATTTTAAGACCAAGTTGAGGAAATTCTTATGCCAATGCCTTTCAAGCAACTTTACTAATGTGCAGTAACTTTTTTTGTTTATAGGAACAGCGGTTTATAATTCCATGGGCAATAAGCCGTATACTATGAGCAGAACTACCAGCAGCATACACCCTTGCTCAGGAGGGCTTACACTCTAATCTCATCAGCCAATGCACAGGTTATAGAGTTTCCCAAAGGTCCTGGGTCTGTAACAATTCAGAGAATCAGCTTCTAGTCCATTTAACTGCTATTTACAATGCAGGATGATCAGTAAATAGGAATACTGTCCAGCAACCTGCTGCCACCAACACATTACCCAGAGCCCAACAACACACTGCTTACTTACATTGTGTATTCTGAAGAGACACAGAGCCACAACATGGGAGCACCACTTGGCCCCGGCTCCGCAGGTACAGCTGCAAGAGGTGATCCGGCAGCGGTCAAACATCACGGCCACGTTGTAGGTGCCTTTCGGTGGCAGCATTTGTGGCGGGATCACTGTGGCACTCAGGTGGAAACCTGCAAAAGACAAAAACCATTCGATCCAGTTCCACCATTTTCTGCCATCCTGCACAGAAGAGAGCTATTTTCTGCCATCCTGCACAGAAGAGAGCTATTTTCTGCCATCCTGCACAGAAGAGAGCTATTTTCTGGAAGACCACAAAACACATTTCATCTATGAAGATGTTGGTTTCCTAAAAACAAGTATCACAAACAACAAACACATGTGCACACAGCTCTTTCCTAAGCAGAGAATGTGTGTGTACAATATAGGCCACTTGTAGATCTCAATTAGAATAGTTGTATTAAGCCTGAGCTTTTCTAACAGGAAATGATGCGTGTGTTGTTGCCCGCGAATGCTTAAAAAAAAAAAACCTGTGGCAGTCCCATCTCTGCAACATATAGAGAGGGTTAGATGAGCCGGGTCACATGAAAGCAACATTGCAGGTTTAAGATTAAAAGGATTTGCAATCATGAAAATGTGCGCTGCTTTATCATTAAAGTCACAACTAAATATCTCATGTATGTAAGTTACTAGGTCTGCCCCACTAGGGGGTCTAGTGGGACAAACAACTGCTCCATTTTTAACAAAATCCAATTGCTCTCAATGGGATTTTCTTTACTTTGGTACATATTATATAGTGCACTTTTTTGCCCCAGAATTGCACTGCTTTTGCTTTATACAGAAACTCTAAATACCCAACTTCATGTTACACATTTTAAAAAAATCCTTTAAGTGGGCAAAAAATATTATGCACTTTGTAATACAGGCGGTATACAGGTGTGTGTGTGTGCAATATATTTATATATACATACATACATACATATATATATATATATATATATATATAGTGTCTATATATGTGTGCGTGCGCGCCTCTGTGTGTATATGTCTGTATGTGTTTTGCAACACCTTCCTTACTGACAGCCCCACACCTCTGGAATGCCCTTGTCCTCAATACCACCTATCCACCTTTAAGACCCACCTAAAAACACACTTGCTTAACGAAGCATGAGTAGCTCCGTGGCCAACACTAGACACCTTATACATAAAGCTTGGCCTCCTGCAGACACACTTACCAGTATGCCCTCCTACTGTATCTGTATGTTCCTCCTACCAATTAGATTGTAAGCTCTTCGGAGCAAGAACTCCTTTTCCTAAATTTTACTTTTATGTCTGAAGCACTTCTTCCCATGATATGTTATTTGTATTACTTGTTATTTATATGATTGTCACGTGTATTACTACTGTGAAGCGCTATGTACATTAATGGCACTATATAAATGAAGACATACATACAGGACATACAAATATAATGTACAGACATACAAATATATAGGGTGCACCCATTACCAAAACCGTAGTCCCACTCCCCCGAGCTCTCACACTGAGTGGGGGGGGAAGAGACTGAGCTCTCACACTGAGTGGGGGGGGGGAAGAGACTGAGCTCTCACACTGAGTGGGGGGGGGGGGGAGAGAGAGACTGAGCTCTCACACCGAGTGGGGGGGGGGGGAGACTGAGCTTTCACACCGAGTGGGGGGGGGGGGAGAGAGACTGAGCTCTCACACTGAGTGGGGGGGGGAGAGACTGAGCTCTCACACTGAGTGGGGGGGGGGAGAGACTGAGCTCTCACACTGAGTGGGAGGGGAGAGACTGAGCTCTCACACTGAGTGGGGGGGGAGAGACTGAGCTCTCACACTGAGTGGGGGGGGAGAGACTGAGCTCTCACACTGAGTGGGGGGGGAGAGACTGGGGGAGAGACTGAGCTCTCACACTGAGTGGGGGGGGAGAGACTGAGCTCTCACACTGAGTGGTTGGGGGAGAGACTGAGCTCTCACTGATATCACGGTCATAGTAATATCATTGACCGTGACTCAGTGCAGGGGAACCCTGTACTGAACTACTGAACCACTGAAACTAGGGCTGCAGTTAAACATAAAACTCAAATGTGACAACTACACCTAACGTGCTAGAAAACAGATATAAGCCACACTATAATAACCATAAGCTGCTGTCAAGACATATTAAAAGCAATCACTTAACCCACCGAAAAGAAGACCTCATATTAAGGGGGGGACGGAGTGGATTCACAGAGCTCTGATACGGGATATCGGGTCTTGATTGGAGTTAACTGCCATTAAACTAAATATGTTACTTCATTTACACATTGTCATTAGGTCTTTATTGGAATGAAAGTTTTTTTTTTGCTACACTAACATTTGGAGTGCAGTGTCCCCGATTTATTAACCTACCCTTCCTTAGTGAAATAAATGATGACTTTTTATTTACACCACACCTCATTGGCAAAGAGGGTGAGTGAGGGTTTCCCTGTCAAAGGTGTATCCTAAAACACAGACTTCTAACCCTTAGGCCGAGTCCATAGAAGGACAGGCCGCGCTGAGCCGTGCGGACGCTCCGCGCTGAGCCCCTGCATCCTCCATGAGGATGTCTTTAGAGGGGGCTCACGCGAGCGTCCGCAGGCGTGCTGAGGGGCTGGATTTTTCAGCCGACAGAGTTCTGAAACACAGCTTGGCTGAAAACATCCAATCAGCGCGGAGCAGCGTCAACGTCATGGCGCCGTGACGTCGGCACCTTGACGTTGATGCGGCGCGGGCGATTGGCCCAGCGACGTCACTGCCCCGCCTCCCTCACTCTACCCCCGCCTCCGATCGCGCCCGCTGGCTCGCCTGCATGGGCATGAAATCGCGCAGATTTCAGCAGGCGAGCCTCAGCGCGCGGTCCAGCCCTGCTTCCCCTTCTATGGCCCCAGCCTTAGATTTGCTCAGTATATGGACCCAACAGAATGTACTGTGTATGTGTTAGAAGTCTCTCTATTCAAACATCATCAATTAACTGATGAAATCTGCAACTCTGCTTTAAAAGTGTAAACGCTCCTGCATGTTTGTTTAGGCCAGGGATGGGCAACTCCAGTCCTCAAGGGCCACCAACAGGTCAGGTTTTCAGGATATCCCTGCTTCAGCACAGGTGGCCCAATTTGATTCATTTCCAGTCTTTGACTGAGCCTCTGATTGAGCCACCTGGGCTGAAGCAGGGATATCCTGAAAACCTGACCTGTTGGTGGCCCTTGAGGACTGGAATTGCCCATCCCTAGGCTCTGGATATAAGGCTTTTGTAGTTTCTTCATGAGACGAAAGAACCATTATTCTGCCTTAAACCTTTTAAAAGCTTATATATCTTGCACCTACATTTACCCTTCCTAATCAGATTAAGCTCAGCAGATAACCTGCAACAACCCCAGTCTGCTCCCCACATCATCAGGCTGAACGAGAACTAGGAAGTGTATTTCAGAGCATATCGTTTTCACATTATTACTTTATGGTGCCTCCTATGAAACAGTTAGCAGATCAGCTGGCCAGTAAAAGGGAATTTTTCATAATGATGGTTAAAAAGCTGGGAATACATTCGGATTGCCCCCTGTATTAATGAGCTCATAAGCCATCTGTTTGTGCAGTTGGCAAGAGAAAAGAAAGCAAGCTTTATTGGGCTCAGCAAACAACTGCTGTGTGTATTACATTGTACTGCGTGTAGGAGGTGGATAGACGCATAGACAAGGCGTAGATCGAACACAAAACAGAGGCTCATAGGGGGTAACACACATGGAAATCATATAGTGTATGGTAATGGCACACGCCTTAAACACAAAATGCTTTCTCAATCTAATTTGTACAGTATAGACCTTTTCTGCAGAGCCTCATCATGCTTTCCACTGTGGTTCTTGTTATTATGTTTCTATTTTGCCTGCCAGCTGTTATATCTTCTCAAAACGGGGAGGTTTTTCATGCTTGGTGGAAAGTGTGTGTGTGTGTGTGTGTGTGTGTGTGTGTGTGTGTGTGTGTGTGTGTGTGTGTGTGTGTGTGTGTGTGTGTGTGTGTGTGTGTGTGTGTGTGTGTGTGTGTGTATTGAATGCAGATTATTTTATGATCATAGTACTGTATTTTGTCAAAAACCTTTGGGGTTTTTCGTTCCTGCTGCAGAAATTTGGCTGCCGATGCTGTAGGTTCCATAGCTGGCAGGCATCGCATAGACGCAAAGCTGCTCAGAATGTCTTCACCGCGTCTGCAAACCTCAGGCTTCTGTCTGTTACCTGGCCCCAGGGGGCTGCTTTCAATGCAGTTTTATTCATGTATGCCTCAGCCAAATAAGGGAACTCAATACAAGTTCTGTATAGTACCTCTGAGAAAATCTGCACACGTTATTAATAAGTACTTACCAAGAAGCAGAAACCAGTTTTCAAATGAATCTGTTGCCGAACTTCATTGAAGAGAGCTGCACTGTGTGCGTTAACTTATCAACCCAAGCAATAATATATGGGCAGTTCTACACAAACAGCCAAGAGTTTCCATATTAGGATAGAATTCCAGCTGCACCCTTATGGTACACATACGATCACCTCCAACTAGCGCTAGTAACAACTTCCCAGAAACAACTAATTGTTTCATGCAAATAATGAACGATGGAGACTTGTAACTGACAGTGATGTAATCCATAGAGAGGATTCAGTAGGGTCACAAAGAGATGCCATCATTTGGCTCCAGTTGGATGACTGGCTCCCGTTTTCCGTTAGCGATCATCAAGGCATGTGGCTCCCAACCACTAAACATCATTAGCTTTTGGTATTCGTTCTTTTACTACTGAAATCTTTTTTTCAAAAGTAATCCATCAAGGTAATATGTTTGGTTTTTATTGCACGGTACATATACATTGTGCAGGCACAAGTCCCTTACCAGAAGAGCTTGCAATCTAATGTTGCATGAAACAAAGGGTATGTAAAGTGACCTGCCCAAGAAACTGGGTTTCAAACTGTACAAGGTCAAATGGAGAGCCAACCCCCAGCTTAAAAGACAGTGTTCTTACCACCAAGCTGCCCCGTCAGCCCATAAGATAAAATATGGGATAATCTATGTACAATCCTACAAGTGAACTAGCATTGAATTTGGATGTTGAAAAAGATCTGACTCGTTGATTTCATTGGATGAAAGCGATAAGAGATAGTAAGTAAGACTTCACCTTCATGAAAGGCCCTGGAGTTGACAAGCCCACATACAGTGCACACTTAAACCTCTTACCTATCTGGAGAGGGTCCTTCACAGCTCTCATGCGGAACAGCTGCTCTCCTCGCTGGAACTCATCTGCACTACCGTTTGCCAAGCACGAGTATAGTCTACAGCAAGGGGAGACATTATTTGATTTTACAAATTAGATCCTCGAATTGTGTTTCATACTGAAGTATTCCCTGCCTTGTGGGTACATTTGTAATAACAATGCATCTGAAACCTCTTGGTGCTGGAGGACTGCAAAGCATTGAGCTACAGTGTATTGCACACTTCTGCAACACTACAGATGTTAACGTTCAAGTATAGTACGCAGGAAATGGAAGCTAGAGACGCACAAAGTGAATGGACCGGGTGATGCTGGAACTTAAGTTTTTCACTGACTTGCTTCTTGTATAAATGAATCTAAGCAAATCAGACGACATCAATATATTTCTTAAAATAAAAAGCGTTTGCCCGCTATGTGAAACGGGCCTTTTAAAAGATGCAGGCGCTGTAGACTTGAGGTGGATGGTATTGTCAGCGAGGAACGCCATTACATACCGGATATCCTCCTCGTTCTCCGGGAAGCTCCAGAAGGCGATGCGGAGCTGCAGCTGCTCAGGCACCGGGGGGTAAACCTTCTCCACTACTTCGAATGGAATGTGAAAAGCCACCTGCTTTGCAGACAGCTCCACCAATGGGTTCACCAGGCCATCTAAACAGGGCAAGGAAATAGGACCGTTAATAACAGGCGAGTCTCCCTAGCACTGTATGCAGCTATGAATAGAACCAAAACAGGATATAACCTATATTGTTGTGGATGAACAAAACCCAAAACAAGCGATATTGTGAAAAGTAGCCCCATTCATGGTTTCTTCTTCCACAGGACAAATATTCCAGAATTATATAATAAAAGTTACTGTATACTTCTCCCTCTCTCTGTCCTTATAGGCTGCGGGACAGTGTACATGGGTTTATACAACAAAATCCCATAGGCACAATAATTCCAAAGTGTTCCCAGTTTAATTGTTGTAGCCTAATACAGGTTGACTTTCCCCAAACTCATTTTGCGTTCCCTCCACTCTCTCCTAATTCGCCAAAATATACAAGACAGAGAATTGTCACATGTATTGGCAACTACTTTACATATAAAAACTAAAAATTGATCAAAAAATACCTTTGGTTTGTTTTCATTTTTAAACTTTATTGCTGAGGTTTTATGATTTACTGTAACTAAGAACAGGCCCAAATCGTATTTCCTGATTAGATGTGCATGTGTGTCCTACGGTTCTGGAAAGGTAGTGTACATTTCGCTATAGCCATCCATCGAAAGCAGCAAAATCAATTCAACCTGTTGCACAGCATTTTCATACAATATATATTATGCACAGCATTATACACAATGCACTGGCACAATAAATACCTGCTTCAAGGTATCACAAAATTATAGTAGTATAGGAGAATAAGTTGTATTGCTCACGATCAAAGAGTTTTATTGCTGTGGATACAACATGAAGACACAAGATTATAAAATTACCTATCCCCAAGAGCTATTTTGAAAGCCTTTGCTGACTGTTGAAAACAACTGTATTGTAGGTAGCATTACAGATTGATGAAGCAACACAACCTTTCTTGCACGTAGTTTCTACACACACGTTTGAGACCTTAAAAAGTATCTTCTTGGGTGAGAACAGCTTTCCTTCCATGCTTGGAAGGCAGTCAACATCACAAGGGTAGGGGACATGCTTTCTGTGGCACCAGTCAAAAGTTTCCCAGAACTTGGGGAGCGAAAGAAAAAAGGAGCTGCTCTCTGCAAAGATGTTCAGGTCTCTGCAAGTTAAACACGTTGTCATGACAGTACACTCCACCTCTTCCCCGGCCACTACCACCTATTTTTGAAGACCTATTTGATTCAAAATATCTTGACAAAGGGTGGATATCCTTGATTTGCCAGCTTCTTCTAAGCACGTTGCCGGAGGTTAAATGCCCAGATATGTTAAGTGGGTATTAGAGTTGGGTGAATTCACAGAGTTGGAAGAGTGGAAGGACATCTGCGAAGACAGCATCAAGCTGTCTCTGTACGGTCGTCAAAGAAAAAACACTTCTAAGCCACTGTTCAGATGGCACCTGACCCTGGTGGTGCGTATGCATGCCACCAGTAGTACCAAATCTCCATTTCCAGGGATGAACAGCATAGGTTTCTTTCACACCTGATGGCCCTGCCCGGTTCTATCCACACTATGGAAGCAGGGATTTTCCCTCGCTAACTCCATCATAGTCCCCACTTTGGCCCCAGATTCCAGGTTGGCCCTCCTGGGGAGGTCCCCTCCCTGCCTGTCCAAAGTGCGCACTTTATGGTCCAGGGCCAATGTTAATGTTTAGATAAAGTTGTTTTGTTTTTTTTAATACATCTGCGCTATGGTGTTCCTGTTTTTTCCTCTTTGGAGGTTGGCCCACACGCACATCTAATTCCGCAAGCAGTGCCACGGATTGGATTCTGCATTTATATACTCACCAGAATGTGAGTACAGACATTGAAGTCTTCAGCACTCCATTTATTTATTTATTTATAATAGACATATTGCGCTATTGGTTGTTATGTTTTATCTTTCATGTATGCTGTGATATTCACCGCTCCCTCAAACTTGCTCCTACCTTGAACAGTCTTTAGGTAAAGTTTAGGTAAATACAGCTTATTTATGCCCTGGCTTGAAAGGGCCTTGAGCAAAGTCCATACAAGCGGTTTCACTGCCTGTACTGTACTGATAACTTGTATGGACTTTCGGCAAAATTTTTCCATAACGCCTTTAACAGTGTTGATGAAGTTTGAACCCCCGATTGCTGAAGCAGTTGTAGAGTTTTTGGTTCTACCAATGCTCAAGCCACAATAAAAGATAATATTCTTGCTATAAACCTAGACAAATCAAATATGCTTTTGGCAGATCCTGCACATTACAATATTATCTATGGTTTTATGTTTATTTCACACACATTACAAACATTTCAGTCCTATGATGTAACAGTTACAATAGCTTCACTTTTACGTCAGTAAGTATTAGTCAGGCAGTACTCCAGGAGTTAACTGTTCCCATGTGGGGGGAAATACGATGGTGACACATTAAACTAGTGTTTTCCTGGCCAATAATCTACATAATCTAAATAAATACATCTGACTGGACATGACGTAGGTGTGCTGTGTACTACTTGTATCTATTTGATGTGGAGCAGAGGTGGAGCAGAGGTGGAGCAGAGGTGGAGCAGAGGTGGAGCAGAGGTGGAGCAGAGGTGAGCCTCCATGTGCATGTTTTAGACAAACAAAAAGTAAATAAGGAACATTTGCAGTCATTTTAATGATAGAAACCCATTGCAAACGTGCAGGCCACTATCATGCTTCAAAAAAATACCAATTTCAGCCATTTTTTCAGCACATCTATTTTTGTTCATATAAATACTGTGTGACCAGAGTGATAAAGCTCAAGGTATTTCAGTTCCTACAAATATATGTTTTGGGACTAGTAAATGCAACCGCTAGCACGAGCGGGGCCCTGCGGACCCTGTGTATCGGTTTGCGATCTTCTGTTCTTATTTATAGGCCACTGTTTATGTAACAACTGTTCCTCTATATGTTGGCGCTGCTGAATATGTTGGCACTTTATAAATAAATTATAATTGCACCAATAACAACAACAAATACTGCTTTTGAAGTGTAGTTGGCCTGAGTTTGCAAATCTCCAGATTACCGTGAGGTGCCTTGAAACACACACATTTCAGCAGGCTATAAATCCCCATGCACTGGAATTCATAGCACACTCACAACAGAAACATGTATATTTCATGATTTTGACGTTTGCAGCAATAAATAAACAGTTAGTCGTTTGATAAGGGATGGGGAATTTTTTTCAGTCCAGCAAATAATGAAAATAGCTCCTTCCTCTCGGCTGATATCCTTAAAGGCAGTAGAAAAAACGAATGGCGCACAGCCAGGGAGTCAGGTGTGGAATAAAAAACTTTTCCTTTATTGCAGCATGGTAGGAGACAAATTCACCCCCTTGGGGGACACAGACAGGGACCTTGTGTCCCCCAAGGGGGTGAATTTGTCTCCTACCATGCTGCAATAAAGGAAAAGTTTTTTATTCCACACCTGACTCCCTGGCTGTGCGCCATTCGTTTTTTCTACTGGACTTATCTGGATTCTGGATCCTTCTTGGCTTGCACGCCGGCAGAGGAACCCTGGAGATGACGTGAGTGGGGCATTTGGTTTAGACTGTTATGGTTAAGTCTGACTGTTGTCATTTAAGCTAAACTTACAAGTCTTTATTTGCCTGCCCACTCCCACTGGTGTCTCCAGGGGCAACATTATTTTGTTATTGGATGTAGTTGATGCGGGTTTGAGCACCCCAACTCTGTATCTATGATATCCTTAAAGGAACTACATGCTGACCTAACACCACCTCCACTGGTCTTTGCCAGATCTTCTATTAATCTGCCTGCTGTGAAAACCAACAGCTTACAGCCCCTGGAATAGTAACCATTTTATATGAATTAAAGCAGAAGTCCAAGCAGGTGTGTGTATGTATGGTGTGTATGTATGTAGTGTATGTGTGTAGTGTATGTATGTAGTGTATGTAGTGTATGTGATGTATATGTGGTGTGGTGTGGTGTGGTGTATGTGATGTATGTGTGGTGTATGTGATGTATGTGTATGTGGTGTATGTGTGGTGTGGTGTATGTGGGATTGTATTGTATTGTATATCTTTATTTATATTGCGCCATTAATGTACATAGCGCTTCACAGTAGTAATACATGTGGTAATCGAATAAATAACAGATAATATAAATAACAGATCATGGGAATAAGTGCTTTAGACATAAACATAACATTAAGGAAGAGGAGTCCCTGTCCCGAGGAGCTTACAATCTAATTATATAGATATATTATCTATATATATTTATATATTATACTATATAGGATATAGATAGATATTTCAGTATTAGGTGATACCTTTTTTATTTGGACTAACAATTTATGTCATAGGACAAGCTTTCGAGCGTTTTCCTCTCTTCCTCAGGTCAAACAATACTGATATACAGTACAAAAGGTTTCTGTACTTAGACAGGGATTGGAAGAAAAAAAAAGAAGAATAAAGAAGAATAAAGAAAAGAGAGGCACTGGAGGGGTGTTAAAACAGAGATAAGGAAGGTGAGAATTAGGGATATACCGGTATATATATATATATATATATATATATATATATATATATATATATATATATATATATATATATATATATATATATATATATATATATATATATATATATATATATACATACACACACACACACACCATGGGCGTCCGCAGAAATTTTTTCGGGGGGGGGGGCATAATTTATAACCACAGCGCAATGGCGGTCCCGGCTGCGGCACAGATTGGTCCCAACTTGGGAGTGAGACGGCTTTCAATGGTAGTAGTGTTACCAATGAGAGCCGCATCACTCCCGAGTGCTACCAATGACAGTGCGCTGCGCTTCCTCCTGCGTAGCAGCATAGGCTAGCCTACCACTAGCTGCCTGCCGCGGCGCCAGGGGCACCCACCCACCTCCGTCCCGGTCCACCCACCTCCGTCCCGGTCCACCCAGAGTCTGTTTTTGGCGTTTATAGCGCCGTAAACGTACTGTACGGCGCCATAAATGCCAAAAACAGCCCAGGACTGCGAGTGATCCAGGCAGAGCCGCCAACAGAAATCATGGGGCCCAGGACAAATGAAAGGAGCAGGCCCCCCCCCGAACCCATAGCGCCCCCCCCCGAACCCATAGCGCACCTACCACGAAAAAATATCTTTTAGAGCGCAACTTTTACTTAACTGTTTTCTTATTGTACTACAGAATAAAACATTACAATGCAACCTGTTTATTTTTATATTTTCAACAAAAGACATGTGTCTGCCTGCCTGGGTGAGTGGGTGAATGACAGTAGAATGACGGTGGGTGAATGACAGGTGAATGACAGTGGGTGAATGACAGGTGAATGACAGTGGGTGAATGACAGGTGAATGACAGTGGGTGAATGACAGGTGAATGACAGTGGGTGAATGACAGGTGAATGACAGTGGGTGAATGACAGGTGAATGACAGTGGGTGAATGACAGGTGAATGACAGTGGGTGAATGACAGGTGAATGACAGTGGGTGAATGACAGGTGAATGACAGTGGGTGAGTGGGTGAATGACAGTGGGTGAGTGGGTGAATGACAGTGGGTGAGTGGGTGAATGACAGTGGGTGAGTGGGTGAATGACAGTGGGTGAGTGGGTGAATGACAGTGGGTGAGTGGGTGAATGACAGTGGGTGAGTGGGTGAATGACAGTGGGTGAGTGGGTGAATGACAGTGGGTGAGTGGGTGAATGACAGTGGGTGAGTGGGTGAATGACAGTGGGTGAGTGGGTGAATGACAGTGGGTGAGTGGGTGAATGACAGTGGGTGAGTGGGTGAATGACAGTGGGTGAGTGGGTGAATGACAGTGGGTGAGTGGGTGAATGACAGTGGGTGAGTGGGTGAATGACAGTGGGTGAGTGGGTGAATGACAGTGGGTGAGTGGGTGAATGACAGTGGGTGAGTGGGTGAATGACAGTGGGTGAGTGGGTGAATGACAGTGGGTGAGTGGGTGAATGACAGTGGGTGAGTGGGTGAATGACAGTGGGTGAGTGGGTGAATGACAGTGGGTGAGTGGGTGAATGACAGTGGGTGAGTGGGTGAATGACAGTGGGTGAGTGGGTGAATGACAGTGGGTGAGTGGGTGAATGACAGTGGGTGAGTGGGTGAATGACAGTGGGTGAGTGGGTGAATGACAGTGGGTGAGTGGGTGAATGACAGTGGGTGAGTGGGTGAATGACAGTGGCTGAGTGGGTGAATGACAGTGGCTGAGTGGGTGAATGACAGTGGGTGAGTGGGTGAATGACAGTGGGTGAGTGGGTGAATGACAGTGGGTGAGTGGGTGAATGACAGTGGGTGAGTGGGTGAATGACAGTGGGTGAGTGGGTGAATGACAGTGGGTGAGTGGGTGAATGACAGTGGGTGAGTGGGTGAATGACAGTGGGTGAGTGGGTGAATGACAGTGGGTGAGTGGGTGAATGACAGTGGGTGAGTGGGTGAATGACAGTGGGTGAGTGGGTGAATGACAGTGGGTGAGTGGGTGAATGACAGTGGGTGGGTGAATGACAGTGGGTGAGTGAATGACAGTGGGTGGGTGAATGACAGTGGGTGGGTGAATGACAGTGGGTGAGTGAATGACAGTGGGTGGGTGAATGACAGTGGGTGGGTGAATGACAGTGGGTGGGTGAATGACAGTGGGTGGGTGAATGACAGTGGGTGGGTGAATGACGGTTGAATGACGGTGGGTGGGTGGGATAATGACGGTGGGTGGATGAATGATGGTGGGTGGGTGGATGAATGATGGTGGGTGGGTGGGTGGGTGAATGACAGTGAGTGAGTGGGTGGATGGGTGAATGACAGTGGGTGAATGACAGTGGGTGGGTGAATGTTGAATGTGGGTGGGTGAATGACGGTGGGAGAGTGACTGGGTGACAGTGACAGTGACTGGGTGGGTGGGAGACAGTGACTGGGTGGGTGGGAGACAGTGACTGGGTGGGTGGGAGACAGTGACTGGGTGGGTGGGAGACAGTGACTGAGTGGGTGGAAGACAGTGACTGGGTGGGTGGGAGACAGTGACTGGGTGGGTGGGAGACAGTGACTGGGTGGGTGGGAGACACGGGAGGTGGGCCGGGGGGCACGTGGGAGGTGGGTGCGCGGGAAGCTGGCCAAGGGGGGGAAGCGGGCCGCAGCGGAGCTGGTACTTCCCCCTCCATCCCACGTTGGGAGCGGGAGGGGGAGCGGGCCGCAGCGGAGCTGGTACTTCCCCCTCCATCCCACGTTGGGAGCGGGAGGGGGAGCGGGCCGCAGCGGAGCTGGTACTTCCCCCTCCATCCCACGTTGGGAGCGGGAGGGGGAGCGGGCCGCAGCGGAGCTGGTACTTCCCCCTCCATCCCACGTTGGGAGCGGGAGGGGGAGCGGGCCGCAGCGGAGCTGGTACTTCCCCCTCCATCCCACGTTGGGAGCGGGCCGCAGAGGAGCTTGGCTTGTACTTCCCCCTCCGTCCCACTTTGGGAGCGGGGGGAAGCGGGCCCTGCGCATGCGCATGCGCGCCGGGACCGCAGGGAATCGGCGCCATTTTTTTAAACCTTTTTTTTAAAATGTATTTAATTAACTGTTGCTTGGCCGCGCAGGGGGCCCGGCCTGACCCACGGGGCCCGGGAAGCAGTACCCTTTGTCCCCCCTGTGCCCCCCTGTTTGCGGCCCTGGATCCAGGGGGGGGCAAGCGCCCCCCCTTGGCCCCCCCCTGCGGACGCCCATGATATACACATATATATATATATACATATACACACACACACACTTTTTTGTTTTAATATACGCCGCACTTGATTACCTTTATTGAAAATTACTTAAGCTGCCGATTGCTTCGTTCTCCCGTGATCGATCAGCAAAGATACTTTCCCGGGGTTCACTAATTGGCCGCCTTTGAGTTTCAAATCAATCCTTCAGTCAGTGTAACTCAGCAGCTATAATGTATTCTTATATTACTAAGGTAACATTATCTATTGTTACAGTTTACAGCTCTATCTGCTGGGAATATTGGCAACAAATTATCACAAACAGGAAAATGTTGCAAAGATCTTGCACTGCTGGGGAAGTGTGCTAAAACCTGCTATAGAAATCAAAGGATGCTCAGTATATTAATATTCATTAAAAATAGCATTAAGTGTTGAATTTTAAAATAATAAAAAAAAAATATAGTAGTAATAATATCTAATACTTCCGAACAGATTTAAAAACACACGTAGGATTGTCATGATAATATCATGAGATATTATGTATTTTAATCCATCTGGTGCTTCAAGGGTTAATGAAGGTACAATTTTAGTTTACAAATACAATATATGGGGTTTATGACTTGTTGTGGATCTGTGCTGGATTTCAAAGGGAACTTAAATGAAGTTGGATTTTAAAAGTATGAAGGAATGGTTTATGGCCTGTTAACCCCTTGGCCAGGCATAGTGTTAAAAACTGATATAGTCTCAAGATAAGGGCAATTGTTTTGCCAGAGATGGGATTAAAATATGGCTTTTTTGGCAACTTTATGAACAGGAATCATTTTAGAGCTAGCTTCAAAGGCATTCTCTGGAGGTTTCTGCAAGGTTCAGGGGGCGTGGCTAAGAAAGTATTCAACCAAAGAGTGTCTTTATAAAAAATTTAAATATCCTGTGACGTCATCTCCTCTACATAATAAGAGTTACAAATCTGTAATCATGGCACAGAGTGGCATGTACGGACACCACACACTGCATGGTTAAGAGGCACTAAGGGACAGATATCCATATGTTGCTCAAATTTAGGATTAAGACAGTCGTGATTAGTCTCGTTGCATCCGTAATGACTGCCTGAATCTATTGATGCTGCTCATGTGTGTAAGTATTACAGAAGGAAAGTTATGAGTGCGTTTAGATATTGAGAAAAAAAGTTTCAACGTTGTTTGCAAGTTTTTTTTTTTTTATTCTGTCGTAAAACTGGTATTTGATGTTTTATCCAGTTATTTTGAGAAACTGTTCTGCACTCATTGTAATTGTAATCCTTTTTCTGTAACCCAAGCAGTGTGTGTATATGTGTGCGTATATATGTGTGCGTGTACGCATATACATACATACATACATACACACACTGTGTATGTATATATATATATATATATATATATATATATATATATATATATATATATATATATATATATATATATATATATATATATATATATGTGTGTGTGTGTACACACACACACACACACACACACACACATATATATATATACACACACACATATATATATACATACATATATACACACACGTATGTACGTACGTGTGTGTGTATAACATTTGTAACTAAATCTGATGTTGCAGACTAGCTGTACTTTTTATTAAAGCAGTGGAGCGGCTCATGGAAAAGAAAAAATATACATTTTCAATTGGTCACATCGAAGAGATTATTTCAGGGTTTCTTTCCTTCCAATAAAAAAAAATGTCCAAATGTTCGAGTGGGTTAACCATTAGGAGGGAAAATCAATACAGGAAAAGGGGGGAGCGGGGATTCTACAGGGTTATTACCAAAATTGGAATGGTCGTAGCAGTTTCTTCTATTTCAACAACCAAAGACAATGCAATGCTGTAGCCAAATATTTACTAAGGTCTGGAACTGTCTCCATGGGAGCTTTAAGGAATTGGTTAACACACATGCATTCTGATAACAGCGGTGATGGTCACTAACCGGAGCAATTCATTGGTAAGAACCAAGTATGGATGGATGTCTATCTTTATTTATATAGCGCCATCAATATACATAGCGCTTCACAGCAGTAATACACGTGACATAATATAACACAACGAGAATAAGTGCTTGTGTCATAAAAGTAACAATAGGAAAAAGGAGTACCAGAAGAGCTTACAATCTAAGTGTTAATTAGGGAGAACATATAGAGACAGTAGGAAGGTGTTCTGGTATGTGCGTCTGTGAGGGGCCAAGGTCGATTTATGTGTATAGTATCAGCGATAGAGCTACCCATAAGCTTCGTTAAAGAGGTGTGTTTTAAGATGGGTCTTAAAGGTGAATAGAGAGGGTGCTAGTCGAATATTGAGGAGAATTACATTTCAGAGGTGTGGAGCAGTGAGTGAGAAAGGTTTAAGGCAGGAGAGGGCTTTAGATACAAAAAAGGTAGACAGAAGACATCCTTGAGCAACACACGCAAGAGCCAGAACGTTGCATAGCGAGACATTAGGGCTGAGATGTAAGGAGGGGCAGAAGGGTGTAAAGCCTTAAAAGCGAGTAGGAGAATTGTGTGTGTAATACGGGATTTGATAGGAAGCCAGGAGAGGGATTTCAGCATGAGAGACGCCAAGACAGATTTAGGAGTAAATGATTATAGCAGCAGCGTTAAGGAAAGATTGCAGGAGAGAGGTAGGAAGGCCGGACAGTAGAAGGTTACAATAGTCGAGAAGGGAGAGAATGAGAGTCTGCATTAGAGTTTTAGCAGTATAGCGCAGAGGAAAGGGAGTATATTTGCAATGTTACCGAGGAAAAAAACGACAGGTTTTAGATACATTGTGAATGCGAGAGGAAAATGTGATGGAAGAGTCAAATGTTATACCGGGTGTATGATAGTGCTGCCAACAGTAATGTAGAAGGGGGCAGTAGGGCCAGGCCTGATAGGAAGTATTACACGCTCCATCGTTGACATGTTAAGTTTGAGTCGGCAGAGGGCCATCGAGGATGATATAGTGGAGAGACAGCCTGAACAGCAGGTGTAAGGTTAGGGGTTGAAAAGTAAATGTGTCTTCAGCAGAGAGGGGATATTTGAACCCAAGAGATGTGATTAGGTCACCTACAATTCCTTCTCTGCATCATCTGCCTTAGATGGCCATCTTGTTTTTCTTTTTTTACATCTGTGTTTAACTCATGGAATCTTTGTAAATCCGTATTGCTGACCTGAGAAACAAATACAGTCTGCTTTCCGCGCTTGGGCTGTCCAGAATCTTCTATGGAAGTCAGTCAACCCTTGCGGCTGTGTATGTGGAGCATCTCCCCAATAACGCTCCTAAATGGGGACTCCCAACCGGAGACCCCAAAAAGACAAGAAAAAAAAACACACACAGCGCACCGGGGATTAATGTAAACCCAATAATAAACTGGATGTGTAACCTTAGCGTAAAGCCTCCAATAAAATATGGGTGATAAAAATTATTTATTCATAGTAAGAGGTCTAAAAGACCACACACATAATAAAAACACAAGACAAATTGTATAATTGCCGCTCTAGTGCTGCAGTGTGCACACACACTATAAACAAATAACATACAAATATGACAAATGTTAAGACTCACTGGTCACAAGAATGCCCAAAATAGCAGTGATAGTCTGCATATAATAGTCAGAATACCAATCGCTGGGCGATAGGCTGTAAAGGGGGAGACAGGCACTCGCCACAGAAGCTGGAGCCACTCGCTGGCTGATGATCTCCGCGGCTGGTGCAGTCCGGACTGTTTAGCGCCAGCGAGTGGCTCGCGCTTCTGTGGCGAGTGCCTGTCTCCCCCTTTACAGCCTATCGCCCAGCGATTGGTATTCTGACTATTATATGCAGACTACCACTGCTATTTTGGGCATTCTTGTGACCAGTGAGTCTTACCATTTGTCATATTTGTATGTTATTTGTTTATAGTGTGTGTGCACACTGCAGCACTAGAGCGGCAATTATACAATTTGTCTTGTGTTTTTATTATGTGTGTGGTCTTTTAGACCTCTTACTATGAATAAATAATTTTTATCACCCATATTTTATTGGAGGCTTTACGCTAAGGTTACACATCCAGTTTATTATTGGGTTTACATTAATCCCCGGTGCGCTGTGTTTTTTTCTTGCTGACCTGAGAAAGCTTGTCTTATAACATCTATTATTAGTCCAAATAAAAAAAAGGTATCACCTAATACTGAAGTACTCATTTACACTGCACTAAAAAGAGAAAAGACAAGAGGTAGCCGGACAGACCCCTGAGGTATGCCCACAGTTAGGTCGACAGAGGGGGATGACGTGTTGGCAAATGAGACACAAAGTACAATGGGAGAGGTAAGAGGAAATCCAGGATAGAGCTCTGTTACAGATACCAAGAGTATGGAGAATGTGAAGGAGAAGTGGGTGGTCCACAGTATCAAAGGCTGCAGAGAGGTCGAGCAATATAAGCAGAGGTTGACCTTTGTCTTTGGCAGCATGGAGGTCATTAGTTAAATTAGTTAAGGCTGTTTCAGTGGAGTGAGCAGTGCAGAAGCCAGACTGTAGGGAGGACCTACGAAACAATAGGAGGTGAGAAAATGGAACAACCGAGAGAACTAGGCATTCAAGGAGTTTAGAGGCCAAAGGCAGGAGGGAGACAGGACTATAATGAGACAGGTAGGGTCAAGCTTGCGGTTTATGAATAAGGGTATACATGTTGCGTGTTTGAATGGAGGAGGAAAAGATATAAGAATAGAGGGAGGAGTTGAAAATGTGCGACACTGTCATAATATTGTCTTTTCTATAAAAATAAATATATTATATACCACTGCAGTGTACACAGTGCAGCACACAGATTTTTTTCATATGTGCCTATGCCAGTGGCTGTAATGTTACCACTAGACCATTCCCCTCTCACCTAAACAGAGAAGAATATTGCACACAGAGGAGAACATGTATATATGGGTTTACAATGGCAAGAACACTACTAGATACAGAAGGTACAAATATGGTAGAGAAATGCTCACAGTTTGCAGAGTGCCAATGAGGTATTCCCAGTGCCTGCAAATGCAAATAAGCCTCTTGTTGTTCACTCCAACAACAATGAAGTAGATATGGGGTCGTTGATCGAGCCACCTGTGCTGAAGCAGGGATATCCTTAGAACCCGACCTGTTTGTGGCCCTTGAGGACTGGAGTTGGCCACTCCTTAACTAGATGAAAGGTTCTCAAACAATGGTCCGTAGACCACCGGAGACCCCCCGCAGACTTTAGTAGTGATCCCTGAAACTCTTCAAACTTTATTTCTGGAAGCTCCTTGCTACAATGTGTGTATTATCCATCACTAATAAAAGGTATATCTTTAAGTCCAGTTAATTAGATATAAATCTTATAAATATATACACAGTAACAATACCTATAAACAGAGTCACATCTAAATACTGCAGAACATCAAATTATTCTTAGCACTGAATAGGTTTATAAAAAGGAAACAAGTTAGATGAGGTACAGGTGACAATGGGGGGGGGGAGGAATCTTTAATACTCAAAGTGTGTATGTGTATGCATGCGTGTGTGCGCGTGTGCATGCATACGTGTGTGTGCGCATGCACACAGGCGCATGCATGCATGTGTGTGCGTGCGCATGCATGTGTACGCGCATGCGCTCATGCATACGTGTACGCGCGCGCTCGTGCATGTGTGCATGAGTGTGCGTGTGCATGCATATGTGAGTGTGCATGCATATGTGAGTGTGCGTGTGCATGCATATGTGAGTGTGCGTGTGCGTGTGCGTGTGTGTAATTTTTTGTACATCTTATGCACTGGAATAAGAACCATCAATTTTGGATATCCAATGATTAAATATCATCCAAAATATTTAGCCGCTATAAAACGGACCTCATAGTATAATTCAAGTATTTAACAACAATAAAAGCAGGTGTCTACGTTGACCAAGTTTACAGACTGTTTACCTGCTTTCTTGTTCTGCCTTAACTCGGGGGTCCTCATGAAGGTGTTGACAGTAAACATACATAGACTATAGTCAAAGACCCAGCCTACCATGACAATTGAGAAAAATACAGTCACTGAGGTTATATTAAAAAAAAGAATAAAATACGAAAAAAGAAAAAAAAACTTGTTGGAAGAATGTATACATTGTGAATGCACTATTCTACATGACCATTTGTATGGTTCTGTTTCAATGGTATAAAGCTGGCTGCCTCCAATGGGCCTTGTGTATGAAACCAACACATGGAGCTAGAAGAGAGACAAGAGCCTCAAACTTATGTGGTGAAGATATTTATATATTAGAATTAGTCAACATTTATAGAAGTTACCTACGTACTCTGCAGTGCAATAGAATTAGAAATGAACCATAGTGCCAGTCACAACAGAGCTTATAATCTAATGGGTAAGATCACTTCCAAGCAGACATGTCCAAATTGCCACTTTGGGCACACATGCTATTGATTTGCAAAACCTAATATGAAATATGTGCTGTATGTAGAGAAAAATGAGGGAGAGAATGGATCTGGCTCTTACCAATGTTTTCCATTTGCTCTCTATTCAAAACATCCCTCCATCAACAACCTACAAGGGTACTGATGAACACACCTCACCTTTCATTTTGACAGTGGGGGAGTTGGGTCCTGCTGATTGCTTCCTCCATCCTCTCCAATTCTGGCACAGGCTTTCTGCCTCCGAGATAAAGGAGCAAAGAGAGTCCTCCTCAAAGCGGTCTGAGTCTTCAAAGGAAAACCTTTCGCCGTCCTCCCACTCAGCAAACATGAGTTCCATCACATCAAATGGGCCAAGCAAAACTAAAATGTGTCTTTTCACACGATCAAAAACTCTGCTACAACCAAAAAATTCAGATGCACTCGAGCGTCATTCTACTGAAAAAAAAAGTAATACTTGATCCGCAAGTTCTTTAAAAACGACTTAAGTTCTATTATACTAAGGTCATATGTTTGATTGACACCCTGTAAAAAGATGGTTCATTTTAACACTGCTGCATATTGGTGGTTAGGAAAAAAAAGTTATTTTTTAACTCACAAAGTCATTGTGTATCTCATCCTCTCTTCAGGGTCGGAATATATTGGAAATCCGTATGTTGTGCTTATCTTAAACAGTTGCCACCAATTCCGCCCACCCAAATAATAAATAATGTGCTAAATTGATTCTTCTATTCTCCACATTGCTCAAAGTCCTAAAGGTGTAGGAAAAATATTAAATATATATTTTTCACTAAGTATCTAATGGTGAAGTTATTGCAATTATCTAATCCAGGAGGGATGAGTGTCAATGATAAAAAAAATAAGAGATTAAACATTGAACAGTGCTAGACATGTCTCCAAGCGCCTGCGTTTTTATACTTCAGAGGTTGCAACATTTTTATACATTATGCCAATATTAGCCATGTCACAAAAAAAAAATGTGAAGTTGGGGTTATCCAAAAGGGTGGGGGGTGGGGGGGAAAGAGAAATATCCAAAACAAAACTTAGTACAAAGATAAATTAATTGTGGTACAACAAAAATGTTTTCTCTTGGGACACCTTCCACTGACAGATACTCCTGGGTCCAGTCAGGTTATGGGATGTGAGTATCAGCAAAAAAAAATAAAAACAAAAAAAAATTATTTCTGGGGAGTGACTTTCCCCAGGAATTATTTTATTTTTATCTGAAACACACAGAATGCAGGATTTTGTCTTGATGCATCCTTGTTATACTTAGATTATTGCTTCTCCTACTGGTTTCCAATCCCAATATTCAGGTTTTCAAATTTCAAAATAAAATAGGGGGAAATGTCCAAAAAGAAGAAGGATGTAGATATTTGTTTGTTTGTTTTTGCCCCACAGCCGATGCCCCTCCCCTTGTTGTATGTAGGTTAGCGACTCATCATACATATGACCCGGTTCCGTGATGTCTTGATACGGTCTGTCTTGTTGATCCCAGGTGTCTTGAAGGCCAGGACAGGTGGTGCAAGGACCGAGATGTCAAAACCGGATCCAGAAACGGCCACCACCGGGTCCCAGGATCAGACCTTGCACACAGCCAGCTGATCCCCTCGCTCACTCCTCCTTCCAAAAAGCTGCCTCCTCCAATCCTGCCAAAAATGGAAACATCTTTAGGAATGGGACTCTCCTCGTCTCCCCCCTCTCCCTGTCTCTTTTGTCTCCCTCAGACACACTTATATAAATAAAACACAAGCCAAAAGGGGACTGAGCTGCCCGGGTAGGGTTATGTTAGGCCCCCTGTTCGCCTCTCGCTCACACAAAAGCCTCCTGCTCCCCTCCTCTTCCTGCCCCCAGCTTCTCTGTGTACTAATTACCCCGGTGTGTGTGAGAGAGAGAGCAGGTACCCCCTCCCTCCCCTAATTCCTCCCCTCCCTTCACATACACCATGGAGCAACGCAGGAGGTTGGAACTCCCATTCACCCTCCTCCTCCTCCCCCCCAGCTTCCTCTCCACCCCCCCAGCAGCCCCAGCATCCTCTCCCCCGGCTTCTACCTGGAGGAAAAAACTCGATCAGCTGATCACCGCTTCCGCCCTCGTTCTTCCGGCTTCCTGTACCACAGAGTAGCCAGCGTGTGTGCGCGCCAGGACGAGACTGTCTGGTCTATGCACGGGACTCTATGGTGCGTGGGTACAGAGACAGGTGCAGGATAGTGCACACAGTCACTTCTCACTGATATTTTGTCTCATAGACTTCAGTGGAGTTTCACCAAGTCTGTCATCTTCCATTGATGTGTGATTTTTATTTTATCCTGCAATATTTTGCACATTTAAGTAGGCAGCACACTGTAGCTCATCTACTACGGGTTGGAGCTCAGATTCTTCCAAGTAATTGCTATGGAAGTCCCCTAGCACAGGGGGGGCTCAACACCAGTCCTAAAGCCCCCCACCCCAACAGGTCAGGTTTTCAGGATGTCCCTGCTTAAGCACAGGTGGCACAGTTCAGCCACGGACTGATTGAGCAACCTGTGCTGAAGCATGGACTGATTGTGCCACCAGTGCTGAAGCAGGGATATCCTAAAAACCTGACCCTTTGATGCGGGGCTTGAGGATCGGAGTTGAACACCGCTGCCCTAGCCAAGCGGTGCGCAAACTCCCCGCGCCTGCTCTCCCCCCCCCCCTCCCTCATACTCCTTAAGGGTGAACTCGCCCGAAACATGTGGGAGGAGGTCTTTTTTGTTATGTTCTAGTATCTGTTTTATGTAGATTTAATAAATTGATTTTATTACCTACCTGGTGAGTCTGTCATCCCAAGGAGCAGCGCTGATATCGATCATATTTTTTCTTTGTTACTTCTGGATTGTGGTCGCGCAGGAAGTGCATCATTACCCTTTCAGGTATCACAAGACAAGGAGACAAAGAGGGGACGGACTCTCGTGAGCTGTGTGAGCTCCATCCGTGGGCTGCTGCAATTGTGGCCGCTGGCCCCACATGGGAAGCGGGTCTGCAAGTGGCCCTTACCCCGCATCTTCAAAAGGTCTTTTTTCCAGCTCCGCACTTATATCTTATTTGGCTACTAGCTGTGGGGGGTCAACCTTGAGTGGACAGACGGTTCCTTTGGATATCTGTTAAATAGGTACAGCTGGTCTTACAGCAACCCAAAACATGTAGTATACCTCCTAAATAGGCTCAGTTTTAGGTTATCTGTGAATGGCTCAAATGGGATGAAGTCTTGGGAACTCTGGAGCTAAAATCACCATTAATATTGTAAATATACATTTATTCATTTTTCCTCTACGTAACTCCAACTATCTTCTCAAAAGTGACCATACCTGTCTAAAATGTCATCTTTTCATAGCCTTTCTGAGTACATTTTACAAGTTTAGTATAAACGGCATAGAATAATTTGAAAAAGCAAGCATTGTTATGTATGCGTGAAGAAACCTCCTATGGCGCTGAGGATGGAATGGAAGTAGAATCTTGTGCAAAAGTTCTCTTCTTGTGCTGAAAACCTCAGAAAGGAAGACAAAAAGAGGCAAAAAAACACTGCAATAGTGTATTACCCTTGGGACATGTGATGATGTATAAAGAGCATTTATTAATTAAAACAATTGATATTACAATTGGTGTAAAATTAATTTATATAACAGTTGATCAATCTAATAAATGAGTGAATTAGGATGATCCCTGACGAAGAAACCCATCAATTGGAGTTTCGAAACGCGTAGGAAGGTTTTTGGCCATTCAGGGACACCGTAGCAGTGCTATCCAGGCGGTGACTTCAGCGGAGGAGACGATCGAAAGATACTCTGTCTGCAACGAGACCACGAGGATTGCAGGAGATCCCCCCCGCACCAACAGACGTCTGCACCCACGGCGAGCGGTGATTTCTGGAGTTAAAGACCCCAAACCATTGCACATGTCCTACTCATGTCCGGTGAGTAGGATTTCAATTTTACAACGGCGGAGCAGCACAGCTTCCTTAAGCACAAGCGCTTGGAAGTTTTCTACTAATTCACTCATTTATTAGATTGATCAACTGTTTTATAAATTAATTATACACCAATTGTAATATCAATTGTTTTAATTAATAAATGCTCTTTATACACCATCACATGTCCCAAGGGTAATACACTATTGCAGTGTTTTTTTGCCTCTTTTTGTCTTCCTTTCTGAGGTTTTCAGCACAAGAAGAGAACTTTTGCACAAGATTCTACTTCCATTCCATCCTCAGCGCCATGGGAGGTTTCTTCACGCAGACTTCTTATCTGGTTGGAAGATACCAGATTAACCTTTCAGGCAGCTCAAGGACTACCTTCACCATACTCTGTATCACAGGTTTTGGTTTATTTATTGTTTGTACATCACTGTATTGTTTGCACGAGCGCTATTTGCACTTATTATTTCACCACTTTAAGCATTGTTATGTAACTGCCTTTGAAGTGGGTGAACCCAGTCTGAATCCCAGCGTCGACTCCTTGAGACTTTCAGTTAGTCACTATTGTCCTGTGCCTCGCACACCAAAAGTAGATCGTAAGCTCTACGGGGTAAAGGAAATGAGTGTACAATTCTATGTACTGTGCTGTGTACACGTGCCGTGATATATAAGTGGGAAATATTATAATAACTCCGACTTTAAAAACAACTTTTCTGTTTTTAGCTCTTTTGAGTTTGACCTTTCTACAGAATACAGATATTACTCAGCAGGTTTACACAAGGAGGAAAGGCTTGTCTCTCATGATCTGATATTGGTTTGTTTTTAAAGGAGCCATCCATGCAATATCCTACATGTGTTATATATTTATTTATTTTTTTAATCATTCAGTCCTGTAGTATTAGATAATTCTTACTACATTTTTTTTAATGTCATTGTTAATGAGTTTTAATGTACTGAGCATCCTTTGATTTCTATAACAGGTTTTAGCACACCTCAGCCGTGTAAGATCTTTGCAACACTTTGCTGTTTGTGATCATTTGTTGCTAATGTTCCCAGCAGTTTGAGCTGCAAACTTTAACAATAGATAATGTTACCGTAGTAATATAAGGATACATTGTAGCTGCTGAGTTAAGGATTGATTGAAACCGAAAGGCGGCCATTTAGTGAACCCTGGGATGTAGTATCTTTGCTGATGAATCACGGGAGAATGAATCGATCGGCAGCTTAGGTAATTAGTTTTCAATAAAGGTAATCAAAGGCTGCATATGAAGTTCCGCTTGGATTGCTGATGTAGCGAAGTGCCCCTGGCTATAGCCTTTCCACTGGCCTCAACACTATAAGTCCTGATAGGAACAGGCAGTGTTGGGGTTCAACTCCTGCACAGGGCCTAGTTCGCATTTGCAGCCTGGATAGCTATAATGTTATTATATCCAGGGGCCGGCCTACCGGCAAGTTGGAGTGTCATGCCTAGGGAGGGTACCGACTGGGTTCAAGTGCAGATGGTATGATGCCTGTCAGTACCTGGACATGCCCTGTTATGGGGCAGAGTTACAAGCCCCTCCCCCGGGTATAAAAGCTGGCACTCAACCAAATTGTGTGTGTCTTCCCTTCCCTCAGTGGAGTGGGAGCGCATTCCCCTTGCCCCATCAGGAGGTAAGGGAGCTAAGGAGGGTCTCTTGAGCCTCAAGCCCCTTTTCTCTGCTCCAGGGATCAGGAGAGAGCATAGAGGCACGCGGTGTGTACTACCATAAAGACCCGTTGATTATACCCTGTCTGAGCCTGGAGTCATTCAAGGGGGAAAGAAGGTGCCTATGGGGGACCCATCCTGTCTCTGGCAGGATCTTCATAGGATGCAGGCGCTGCATCACAGGACCAGAAGCTGAAGCCTGACCTGTTGCCACTCCCCAGTACCACCGGTGGAGACTCACGCTTCCTGTGAACAGCAGGTATCCCACCTGTAGCTACCAAATATCTCTTGAAGGGGGGGGGGGATGAAAGTTGTTACACCTCTTTAATAGAAATATTAACCTTTTACTGCCAATGCAATATATTACTGGCCCCTCTGGCAGCAGAAGCGGTGAACTTGGTTTAATAAAGCTTAAGACACTATTAACACATGTCCAGTCAACTTCTAGGGAAACAAATGAGTGAGATTAGTCATTGAAGTCTATGAAATTGTGATGCTATAAGTCAGAGAGAGCCAAAGACAATCCATGATCAACCAGTCTATCTCCAGGTCATGTCCAGTCTGGACGTTTCAAGACTCCGTGGCTTAATACAATATACAGACGTCGCTGTTCTCCCAGATCCACAAAAGGGGGCTAAACTTCATATGAATGGGAGTAAATGGGGTGCTATGGCTTACCGCTCACCCTTTACCAGATCTGGGCCCATGTATTCTATTTTGATGTGTGTTCTAACTCCAGAAGAGCCCAGGGTTTCCATAGGCCTCAGCAGCAGTGCTGGGGCAAAGTATTTCGCCAGAGGGAACAATGAACTTTGTATTCGAAGCTGCATTTAATCCTTACCCCCTTCAATGTACATCTGTGTTGCCCCAAAGGCAGACAGCCTTTGGCGCAGCCAAAGGGTGCGAGCCGTTTGCTGATGTTAAAGCTTCTCTATTTCAATCTGAAACTCTCCAGCCCTTTTATCCCCATGACCCAATTTTCCAACTGTATCTGTCCACGAAATGTCTGTGAATTGAGTATATAAATAACCCTATTCTTTTTATTTATTTTAACTTTTTATTTCAGTATTTTATACATGGGATACAAAAAAAGAAGAGGGATGGGGGGAAGGTTAGCAAATAAACATTTCAATTTCCATATATCACTTGTGTATATATTAAACACAAGATACATAAAACAATTACATTCTTGTATTGTCTTTTTTCCCTTTAATTATTTGTTTAAGGCTATCAAGTCCGGAACTGGAAATATGTTCTCCGGGTCATCATGAATGACCCGCTTACATATATTATATTATTGTTTGAGGTGTCCAGGATTGTCTGCTTTTCACTTCCGGACTGACAACCTGGATATTAACTTTATCTGTCATTTCTTGTGGAAGGGGGAGTAATAAAGGGGATAACCCTGTTCTTTGAATGTATTGTTATAACTCTGTTCCCAGGATTTACTTGAAAACGAGAGGTAACTCTCAATGTATTACTTCCTGGTAAAACATTTTTATAAATAAATAAATGAAGCCTGCGTTATCTTTGGGACTATGGTGAACCAGAAGCACGGTGTTTAGAGCGGGAATGCATTAGGCCGCGATTATAGTAGGCACAACGGCCTGTTCGATTTTGCGCGCTGGGCGAACAAACTGCAGCAGCCGTATCGGGCCGGCCATAGTGCACGCTGAGCGCAATGCAGAGCAACCGCGCGGCAGATTTTACAAACTGGAAATTATTTTGTTTTTTTCACGCCGCATCACGTGAGCTGTTTAGCCAACGAGTGCGAACCAGCCTGGTGACGCATCCGCCACTCCTCCCCAATTGCTCCATCGCAGTGCACCCATCGCTCTGGCGACAGGCGCGCGACGCCATGCGCTCCATCGCGCGCCTACTATAATCGCAGCCTTATCTGAATAAGAGTCATGATGACATGGAGTTAGGTTTGCAATTGCAAAATCAGTTAGATGAGGCCTTGACAAAGCAGACACAGCAATGAATACAACATTATGATGACTGTGTCAGGCACTATTGTTTTGAATTGAAGTATTCTTATTAATCTATCTCTTAAAGAGCTCACAGACCGTGTCTAACAAAATGCAAAATGTGTGCATTCCTGCTGCCAGACCAATCCATTGCTGGCTTCTCTAGCAGTAATATAATTAACTGTATTTTTTTTTTGTTTAACCAACTTGACTTTAAACCTGGTATTTATCGTGTGATTTTAGTTACACAGAATAATATTTATCTGATTTAAAAACAGAAAAATGTGATGGTGTGAATGTGGTTTTTAAATAAACATGGGCATGCTGATCAATAAATAGCTTGTTTATTAAAAGCTAGATTTATGTTTTAAACCTTGCTGTAAGCATGAGGTTTCAATTGTCTTCTGTTATATGTTTAATTGGGTCACAAAGAAACATTTTGTCATCAGTATAATCGAGTTTGATAATAATTGTAAAAAAGTGGCTTTGGAAAGAAATCCTGTTTTTCTCCTCTGTTCATTGAGAACATCATTAATAATTACGCATGTCCGCACTCCTATGTGGAAGGGACGGGGGAAGGAACTTTTCCTGTAGAAGGGGTGGGCGCATCCTGCTCAGTTTAAGAGGACACGAAAGGTAGTGAAATATTTCTGAGTTTTATGTTGTGATGCGAACAATCTAACTTTATAAAGTTATTTTAATTGTTGATGTCCTGGAACAGGTCTCTTTATTTTTCTGTTTCCCGTTGCAGCTCTGACTGCCAGCCTTATGCTTTCCCTGCATCTGTAACTCCCAGTGCATGTGGAAATTGCTACATTTTAGATACATTCCCCTCCAGACTGCCAGAAGTTGGTTGCCCTGACAACCTTTCAAGTCCTCCTAGCTAAGGTGGATTTTCCCAGCTCCCCTGTCTTTGCTCACAGTTAGTGCAGTCCTGTTACTGTTCCTGTGTGACAGTAATATCACACTTCCTTTTATCCATTTGCAGCCTGAGTGAGTACCCCTTTCTTCTATCTACTCCCTTGCAAGACAATCCATTTTGACCTTCCCCCCATACCAAAGCACTTTCACCTAGAGAAGCACACTCTCACCTCACAATACCATCTACAAGTACCTTTGATTTCTGTGCCTTCCCCAATAAAGTTAAGAAAATATAAAAGGACCTGGTGTTCTTTCAAAAGGGGACGAGTTCAGCTATCTGGTTTCATTCATATCCTACAAATGACCCTGTTGTTCCAGAATAATTGATACATGCTTGGTCGTGGGAAGGTAACCCACCTCCTGTAGTGAAGTGAAGCTTCACATTGAATGTATTAGCCCCCTTCTATGCCAAAGTTGAACTGTAGCGTTGGAACTTGGATTCAAATCACTGAACAGGTTGAGCATGGCCAGGGTTTGTCATTGGGGATCAGAGCATGCGTGTGCATGTGCGTCAAATGTTAGAAGCGTGCAGATTGTTAATCAGAGAGGTTTAGAAAAACAGGAAAGAAAAAACAAAAATGACTAAGAGACTTAAAGGGGGAAATGCACCCTAACCTCTAGTTTAAAGAAAAAAAAAATTACAGGATGGAACTGCGGGGTACTTTAGAGCAGGGGTGTGCAAAGTTTGAGCTGCGACAGCCCCAGCGCTCGTGCCCCCCCTTCTGTGACCCAGCGTCAAATGACACCGCGGGTCATATGACGTCACGTGGCCCCATAGCATCATTTGACGCCGCATTGCCATGGCGACGCATCCAGAAGACTACAGAACCCCGGTAAGTTGAGGTTGCAGAGGCCTCGCGCGGACCCCCGCCATTTAACTTACATGCCTCGGGGAAGAGCACGGGCTCTGCAACCGCTGCAGACCCACCCCCCCCCCCCCCCCCCAGTTTGTGCACCCCTGCTTTAGAGGTGAACCTCACTATTTTCAGCTCTGGGGGGATCCCCCCTGTTTCCCGAGATACTTACTGGTGGTTGCCGGTATTTTAAATGCTCATCGAATGGGAAGCCACAACTAATGATGTTGCAGCTTCCTATTGGCCAAGCCATTTTGTTTCTCCTGCAGGGGATTTAAACCCAGTAACTACAGTGGCAATTATCTCAGGTACAAGGGGGTCCTTGAAGCCGAACATAGCGGTCGGGGCAGGATGCTTTAAAAAAAAAAAAAAAAAGATGGGGGCTAAAAGAAAACAGAGTAAGTGGAACTGTTTTTTTTTTTACATTTGACACATCCTGAAACACTTCCTAGATCTCAGGGTGGCAGGCATGGAGCAAACTACCTCGCAGCATTCACGTATGAAAATGCGTCTCTTTGCTCAGGTTTTGCCCCAAAAATGGCCTTGATACATAAACCTCATAATAAAGCGAGAGTGTTAAAAGGATTAGGCCTCGTCCAGGGTGGAAACAGGCGTGCTCCGGCGCTGCTACGCCCTGCTCGGCTGTGCTTTTCCTGGCCGGCTAGGTGCGGGCGTCTGGGGGTGTCCCCCCGACATCACAGAGCTGGTTCGCCCTCATTGGGCGAACGGCTCACGTGACGCGCTTGCGAGCAGCAAAATCAATTTTGCTTGCTCGGCAAGCGACTGAGCGCCGAGCCGGCGCACCCGCCCACGGCATTGTCACAACGTGTCCAGCGTGAGCGCACCCGCTCAGCACCACCCTGGACGAGGCCTAAAAGGCGGGTCTGCACGCATTTCACACGTCCAGAGAACCTGTTCCACTTTCTACAACCGCATTTCATTTGCAGATAACAAGATGTGGGGTGTATACAGTATATGGGCACTTTAACTGCCTCATTCACTGAACCATGCTGCTTAGTAATACTGTACTAACTTCCTTTACTTCAATAGTATTAAAACACCCTAAGCACACATGACTTAGGGCCTTTTTTCTGTATCCGCCAAAGCAGCTGATCGGGCTGTTTTGGGCTGAAATACCCTATTGAAATCAATGGCCCCGCCTTGGCAGATATAGAATAAACCCTTTTAGGCATGAGGCTCAAGGTGTGTCACTTTTTTCATTTACGCTATTTATTGTTTTCCTATTACACTGGAAATTCAAATCCCAGGAGACAAGTAATTTATTGTGCTTTTACGGATTTTGTTGCTATAGATAAGTAAAGATGCTCCAGCAATCCTATGGTGCATGGATGAGGGTGGAATTATAAAGCAGCTGTGAAAACAGTCACAACAACAGCGGTCTTTTTAAAGGACCATGCTTTTTAAAGTACAATTTCTACAATATAAGATTAAAACTGAATACCACACAGTGAGAGGTGTATCACCTTACTATAAATATATAAATACATACACAAACAAGACAAAAAAAAGTCTCAATAATGAGAACTTAGAATATCCCTAGAGAATATACCAAACTTTAATGTAACCAATTATAACAAGTTAATACATATTGAAACCAAAAGGGGCGAGACCCTGAGTACACAAAAGTGCATACATTCCACAATGACTGAATGTGACCCCACAGCGTCATTTGACGCCACATTAGAGGTGAGGGGGGGGGGGTGCGATCCAGGACAGCAGGTAGGGGGGGGGCAGCGCAGGGAGTTTACGCGCCCCTGAATTAGACCATCAGCTGGAAACGAAGGTTGCTTGTATTATTTTATTTGTTATTTTCTAACTTTTAAACCCCTTCACTGCCCCAGGGGCGAGCAACCTGTTGCATTGCTGCTATTGTTTTTTGTGGAGTACGGTGTCGCAGGGAAATCCATGAATCTTTTCCATTTATTTTTCCCCCTCAAAACTGATTTGATTTTTTGGAAAAGGGGAAAGGATAAGGGTACAAAACTATAAAAAGAAGGGAGGGGGGGGGGGTAAACAGGGGAACGAGTTATACAATCATACAATTATTTCAACAAAATAAGGGTTTATATTGGTCGGATATGGATTTGTAAATAGGGCAATAACTACTAGGCTCCCCATTAAATTGGGAAGCCTTTCTATTTCTCCCCTCCAAGTACCCAGCTGCTGTTCTGAGGGATATTCATCAGGGAATATTGATATCCAGGGAAGCTATATATTTTTTTTAAATCTTAGCAAAGAATTGTCTCAAATTGCCGTCAACGTTTCCATCTCCATTACAACATTGATAGTTTTGTAATAAACTATTTTCATTTTTTTTTTAAGTCCGCTTGCACCCAGACAGACGCCATGTTTAGTGGCGTGCCACTATATGTACGTGTCTGTGAAAATAGCTGGCCTGGTCCTGATATTGCCCTCCAACATTAAGTAACATCAGTTAGTAAGGATAGAGGGACATAGAAAGTTATCATTTACAATTTGAGGGCGCAAAAGAACCACTTTATCCACCACCTAGTCTGCCCAATTTCCTATCTGTTGTAATGCCCGGGCCTTATTTTGTCCTAGGCTATCTGAAACATTATTTCTTTCCTTTATTGCATTAACCTCTACCATCTCTGTTGGGCGTCTCTTCCACCAATCCATTGCACGTTGTGTGAAGAAGCACTACCTCATATTTTCCCTAAACCTACATCTTGGGTAACAAAAGGGTGGTCTCATTCACAAGATTTCGAAAAGTGAGGAGACAGCCCATATATGTAAAGAGATCGGTTCCACGAACTGTATTAACTTAATAAATTGGTTTTATCCCCTCCCCCCCCACCCCCAATACATTTTGAGCACATGCAGCATTCTACGAGTTGTACAGAGCTGTGTATCCATGATAAATGCATAGCTCTATTTCTAGTTTCATAATACACAAGACTCCTCTAGTGGCAAGGTAGTGTCTGCAAGATGTGACGTGCTGGCCAGTCTGATAGGCTTGTCTTAGATTTACAGGGCCACTTGTAAATAGATTGCTCTGGACGCACTCGTGTGTTGCATTTAGTGGGGGGAAAAGGGACAGAAAATGAGAGAAATATGACATGATTTAAAGGAAAATCAAAACATAATAATGTCCTTTATCTGCATTAATAGTATCTTTGCAACCATGTTTATTTCCTCTTGGGTCAAAATGATTTTCATGCATAGTTGTGAATAAAAGACCCAAAACAAGGGATATTTGTGGTTTCCCTACCTATATGACATTTTAATTGAATCATTATCACAACAAGTGAGACTCCATCGAAGCCTATGAGGTCATGATGCGAAACGTGGGATTGTTTTACAGCAGCAGAGACTCTGAATGAAGGACATTGGACAGTCTTGCTTTTTTCATCTTCTGAAAATAGGAATGCTATTCTTTGCAGGAAAGCCCAATAAATCTCAGATTATGAGGAGCAGGAGCCCAAATAGCTAAATCCTGCATTAGTCAGAGATAAAAAAAAAATAGAAAGAAAAAACAAGAGAGATAAGCACATCCAAGGATGGTTGCTCATAACGTCAAAGCAGTTGGTTGTTGCAACAAAATAAAAATACTCGTACTCGTCTTGCAGATTAGTGCGGAGAAAAAGCGACGATTTGGGTCACAATGACCCTTTGTCAAGCAAGTGGTACCTTGCATAGGGAGGCACATGTTTCTCAAAGCGGATCCTTGGGGTGATGCTCTGAGTATTCCACACGGGTGATAAAAATCATTGGGAGTTCTGCGGTTTCATTTCAGCTTTGCCACCTTCTTGATCCAGGGAGTGAATTTGCTGACTTTGGTGTACACTCCAGGAAAGCCCTTCCGTCCACAACCGTAACCCCAAGACGTTATTCCTACAATGACCCATTGTTCATTGGACCTCTGGCACATGAGCGGTCCTCCGCTGTCTCCCTGGCAGCTGTCCACGCGCTTGTCTTCCGACAGATTCCCGGCACAGATCATGCGGTTGGTGAACTTCCCTTTATACCGGGAGGCACAAGACTCCTTGGAAAGAAGTGGGACTGCACCCTGCAGAAGTGTCCTTGAATAGGATGTCCCTAAAAGCAACACAAGAGGCAAATAGTCTATATACACCAATAAGGATTTGTATTTGTAAGCACTTTCCAATTTCCCTAACGCAACAATCTCAGAGTGGAATGGCAGCACTTTAATCCACCAGTCAGCCTCAAAAGGAGGTGATGGGAGAAAGGAACAATTGGCCATATTAACCCAGCAGTCTTCTGTTATAAAAACAGCTTCTGGTGCTAGAGGACACTTTGCAGACCATTGATTTGAATGGGCAGTCTTCCAGTGCAGGAAGGTCTTATGGGAGAAGACTGCTTAGTACAAATGGCCCAATAAGTCTACCACAACCCAGTTACAAGTGTGCTAACCAAGACACAGGGACACAGAGCAAGTGTCTGTGGGAGGAATAGAACTAAACGATTGCATGTTATCCTCTTCAGCACCAGGCAGCGGCAATGAGTTCAGCAACATATAGGGGTTTATTCAATAAAAAAAAAATGTCCGGACATCCAAACTGGGAACATAACGGAGCAAAAATAAAGTAAAACTGCAGAAGTTATCAAATGAATATTTAAATGTCATGATTTTAAAATTGTATAGATATGTATAGGAAAATGCAGACACACTGTAGTAGGACACATAGGATACTAATCCGCCGGTGTTCCATTACAGAAGGGAAAGGTCCCAGAGAAATCATCGGAGGGGATGAGAAGAGAAACAGGCACACGACTTGCTGAATAAAGACATTTAATGTGCCTAACGAACCAACGGCTCACTGCCACAAAGGCTGTTTATTTGCAGCCAAAACGTTGGTTCGTTTGGCACATTATATTTCTTTATTTAGCAAGTCCGTGTGCCTGTTTCTCTTCTCATCCTCTTTAAAATTGTATAGAAACAGGACACTGTATCTATCGGATCAGCAAAAGCTTTATACTGTGTTGGTATTTGGACTCATAAGCACTGTATATACCTTCAACAAAACTCTTCACAGTAACTACTAATACCTGTGTCTCCCCACCCTGAAATAAAGCACGACTGCTTGCTGCTGGTTTTCTCCTTCTTCTCTGGTATACAGATGGGCAGGACATGGTAACTGAATGCCAAGCACTGACCCTCTTTGCCCTGCAGTCTGATCAGTGCAATATCGTTGTCGTTGCTGGTGGACTGGTAGTTCTTGTGAATGACGATCCTCTCCACTGGAAACTCTCTCTCAAACTCGTCTTCCACACCCGTGTGGTAATCTCCCACTCTGACTGCGTAGCGGTGAGCGTCCCTTCCAAATCTGAGCGAGCAGAAAGAATCGCGCATTATTAAACTGGACGGTTTATTTTCTGAATGAGCTGTGCAGTTCCGACTACGCAGAATAATATCTCTCATTTATATAAGGCCTCCCTTTGCCAAGTCATATATAATTAAAAAGTATTTATGCAGCCCGCTCAGGGATGGAATCCCTAAAGCACCTTTGTGATTCCTCTACTTTGAAGTCTCCCTTTTCTCCTCATCACATTCTTTATTGTGGGATTATCCACACCGCATTCTTTTAAGGGTTACCAGAAATCACGGCTATTATGATTTCCATAATACTGCGTAACATGGTAATCTATTAATGTTTTACTTGTTTAACCACTGTGTACCGTACAAACCATCGGCATGTGTATAGAGCGAGAAGGAGCGGCTCAGTAAACAATGACATTGAGTTTGAATCAGGGGACTCTGGTTCAATCCCCGGTGTCGGCTCCTTGTGACCTTGGGCAAGTCACTTTATCTCCCTGTGCCTCAGGCACCAAACACAGATTGTAAACTCATCTGGGCAGGGACTATGTCTAACTATCCTATGTGCTGCGTACCGCGCGCTATACTGTAATTGTGACGCGCCTTGAGCTCCATTGGGAAGAAAGCGCTATATGAAAAAAAAGTTATTATAGAAGCAGTTTGGTTATCAATGAAGAGGTCCCTTCCCACAGCTTGCCAACCTTTTAAAGCAGTGAGCTGCGGTGAGGGCCCAACAGTTACTGATCAGTGTCGCGCCACACAGCAAACGCGATTCTTTATGGAATCCCTTGAGCCGCAGAGAGGCCTGCCACGGCCAGCCACCCCTGAAACAAGAAAGCGGAGCCGGTAATCCACAGTGACTTTTCCGCCTCAATCGTTCTACTTCCATTTGGAAAACTGGACAAGAAACAAATCGTTATGACAAAGACACGGTTAAAACGAACATGCTTTTCCTGCTTGATCCTGGCGACTCCGCTTAAACGTCAGTTACCATAAAATGCAATCAGACATTTGGCAGCGGAAGCTCTAGCCCAGGGTTGGGAAACGCCAGTCCTCACAGGCCATCAACAGGTCAGGTGGCTCAAAACGGCCCAAATTCTCCAAAATGCAATATTTTGCTTTTTAAAGAAGTTAAATAGCAGCCTGGGGATTTTGTCAATTTTAAAAAATGTTAAAAATTAATATTTGATACATTTTCGAAAGCAAAAGTAATTACTGTATACTTATTCCAACATGCAATGCCCACTGACCTTAGCGTGAAGCGAACTTGTGGCAAACGTTTGGCTGAAAGCAAACTTTTGTGCCACACCAAAAAGCGGAAGAATCACGCAGTTTGACAACGCCTACAGAATGTTTGTGTGTCTCTATTTAGAACCAGGCCGGGGAATCAGTGGGTAGCCCCACTAGTGATTAGGGGAGGCTTGGTCATTTTACAGGCCGAGTGGAAACGATCACAGAATTGCAATTGATAGGGTATTTTCTAGCATTTTCTGCTATTAAATTAATGTGTCGGAAAACACACAGTGCTCTGTTACAAAATGGCATTGCAAAGTTGCATCCTTCAAAATTTAAATTACTACGGAAGTGAGCATCCTGCAGAATAATCCTCAAAACACGTGAATAAACCGTGCTTTTTACCTATAATGCCCAGTGTATATTAATGCAGAGTCTGTACATGATTGCTTTTAGAGGGTCAATATGAGAGTTGTTTATAGGTGCAAAAACTCTCTTGATCACAACCTGCAAAGAATCTACACATCTCCAGGATCAATATGGTTACTAGGTCTAGGAGAAATCCAAGGCCTTTTTTTTTTTTTAAACATTTTATTACTATTATTTTACACAGGATTGAGGCAGGGGGTCTCTGGAGCTGAACCTCATTCATTCCAGCCCCAGGGACCCCCTGCTTCCGGAGATGCTTCCTTCCGTAGGAGATGCCAGTAGCCGCTCCGGCTGAGCTAGCTGGGCTTTAAAGTTTAAAGCACCCGCATCATGTGGGTCAATAGGAAGCCGAAACGGATGATGTCAGAGCCTCCTATTGGCCTGCAGGGCGCGGGAGCTTTGGAAAGCGACCATTATAAGATCCCTGCTAGCCGAGCAAAGCGGCGACTGGCTTGTATGTATTTTGAGGATTGCATGTATTTGGGGAGGTGGGTTTTTTGTATTTTTTTTTGGGGGGGGGGGGAGATTTTTGTATGTATTTTGTATGTGTGTGTGTGTGGGGGGGGGTAATTATTGTGGTAGGGATTGTGTGTATATGGCGGGGCATTTATGAATGTGAAGAGGGAATTAAGGGAGTGGGATTGAGTGAGGGTGTAATTGATGGAGGGTGTGAGTGAGGAAGAGAGCGAGTGAGGGGGAGAGTGTGAGTGAGGGAGAGGGAATACGAGTTTGACAAATGGAAGAGAAACATGGGAAGAACGGGGGAAATAGGTGTGAAATGAGGGAGGGCGGGGGGCTTGCAAGACTGACAACACAGGGAAGGGGGGTGGAGGGTTGGGGAGACCTGTCGGAACTCTAGTCCTGGGCCCCGGGAAGTCTGACGGCGGCCCTGATCGCAGAACATCATTTTATTCCCCTTTTCAAAGCACATGTTTCTAACGGTTTAATACAGACGCCCCACGGGACTCGACGCCGATCATTCACTGAAGAGGTCACACGTGACGCAATACCTTATTGACTTGATTCCACCAATAATCCTCTTTTTGCGACGATGTATATGACGAATGCCGCACATGGCCGTTATTCCACCTGGGCAGCAAAATAATGTTTATTTACGACAGCAGGACAACAAAGTCACCTACATGTAAATCTAGTGTAATGGCTAAAAACGATGTGTTTTTGGTCATGGGGGGATAGGACCAGGGGGGTGGTTTACATTCCACTGTGTTTTTCTACATATCTTTATCAGAAGGAAAAATATATTTATTTTATGGTTAATAAAATTGCCCTTACTTTTTCTCTTGCACACTGATCACAAGATGTATTATTGTAATATTTTCTCTTATGCAGTCATTAAAGCTCATTTTTAAGAAGGCATATGTATTCTCATCAAATGCCCCCATCCCCCATCTGGGGGCTGCGGACAGCCTGGCACCAAAATGGTTCAATGGTTAAAGTCCCACACAGGAACTTATCAGACAAGTGTAATTATTTTAACATCATGCTTATCCTGCCGTTGCTTGTCAACGCCACAGTCTGAAATTTGGGCTGGTTTACTACCCTGGTCTCTGCCTCATTCTCCTTTACCATTCTCTCCAATCCTAATTGACTCTACAAAATGGAGTGAGCATCCTTAAAATCTGATAACACTGTAAATGGGATGTAACCAATATATATATGACAGAGACCCTGGTGAACATGAGAATATGTTCCAAGCTAACGATATATTTTATATTATATATATACACACATCCAATTTTTCATGAAAAATAAACCACCTAGCTTTAAACCCATTAAACCCATCACTCAATTACTTAATCAGGTCCAAAGTGGGACTGCACTTTCAGTGGAATTCTCTCTGACACCATGCCGGATGTTAACCTTTCACTGCAAACCAATGCATTGCAGAACCACTCTGGGTTAGGTTGCTGTGGGGCAGTAATATCAGTTATAAGAACCGGTGGGCATGAAATCACCTATACTCTTCAATCCATTGGCTTTCTTCTCGACATAGTCGCATATCACCCCGGCATCTTCGCTGTGCCAGCAGTTGTGTATGCCACTGTCCTGCTTCATGCATTCTGCCAGCGTACTCTCTGTGCCACTGCACTCCACATTGTCCAAGTGAATCGGGCCCTGTCCTTCCCCAAAATATGCCATCATTCTAGCTTTGGCTGGACCTCTGAAACAGAAGATAAGGAAGAGGCCACCTTAAATAAATAAATCAGGAAATGCATAGTTCCCTTTAGTTCTTAAGTGCAGAGGTGACTCTTTCTCGGTCAGATGGGATAGTCATGGCTGTGGAAGTGTAAAGATAAGATGTATTATTGGGAGAAAAAAAAAAAGGTACCAAAATCCTAAACCAAGAAAATTAACAGATCGAAAAAATACAAAATAAAGGACAATAAATATTTTATCTTTAAAGAAGGAAATGTGACTGAAAGGGCATTTATCCACTTCTAGTTAATAGCAGTCATATCCTGAAACCCTGACCTGTTGGGGGTCTTGAAGACTGGAGTTGATAATCCCTGCTCTAGACCCGTTCCCAATAATTTCATAATCACTAATTGGAGTTCATTGTTAACCTGATTTGGGAGAACGCCGTTCCTGAGAGTTCTTACACATAAATAACCCCTGCGCGGAATACTCTTTAATATACGGGATACACTATACCTATGTCCCAGCTGCCTGCAAACCACAACTGCATCATTGTCCGTCCACCCATCATCGCAAACGCTGCCCCACTCTCCGTTCAGGAAGACCTCCACTCGGCCTTCCTTGGTACTCTCCCCATCCATCAGACGCACAGGAGGCCCTGCAAGTGTTCAAAGCGGCATTCGGTCACCGGAACAGTTACACCGCCCAAAGAGTACACAATGTACAGTATTGTAGTTAGAGCAGCTCCTCCGTGGTTCACTTTTAAAAAGAGAGGAGGAATAATCCTGGAAGAGCACGCAGGGAACATCTTCAGGAGTGAAGGGAGCCCAAGGGTCCTGCTCTGAAGCTGGAGAGTATTCAGAGGAAGTCACTTTAATGAAGGATGTGGGGGGTTAGGCAGGGGGGGGGGGGGCAGTCATACAATTCAGGGATGCTACAAATGGGATGGCAAGTGCAATGGAATCCTATAAGGCAACACGTTACAGAATGCCGTCTCCCTAGGACAGTCTATATCAGGGGTGGCCAACTCCAGTCCTCAAGGGCCACCTTGGGTTTTCAGGATATGCCTGTTTCAGCACAGGTGGCTCAGTCACAGACTGTGCTAAATCAGGGATATCCTGAAAACCTGACCTCTTGGCCCTTGGGAACTGGAGTTGGCTACCCCTGGTCTATATGGTTTCAAAGGGAAAAAAGAAAATGGTCAGAATAGGCGGGTCAAATGGTCCTAAATATTTGTCAGTTTGTATATTATCATCAGTGTTCGACAAACCTATACATTTGCTCGCCCTGGGCGACTGGATTTAACCCCCGGGCGAGTAAATATTGGCCCAAGCAGCACACGTTTGGTACTAGGTGGCGAGTAGATTTTTTTGTGTGGCGAGTAGATTTTTTGGTGATTTGTCAACCAGTGATTATCGTACTAAAAAATATGCACACAAAAAGGATTTCTAATGCGAATATGCTGTTCTCACAGATGGCTAAGAAGCGCTTAATGCTGAAAGCTGAAAACATTCCGTTCCCCAGAACACACTGACTTATTTGCTGAAATATTTTGCTTTTCTTTCCACTTTGTTCATCGGTTCTGTAAATGTTGTCGCTGTTTTAGCCTCTATTCAAGCCATGTCTAATTGTATCGCTCACATAAAGCCGCTGCATGCGGCGGACTGCCCCAGAGCACAGTGCTGATATTTACCCGGGGTCGCCTCGGCGATGTCATTGCTGTCGTTTGAACATCGAACCCCGACATCCTCAGAATGTGAACAGTCGTGCTGACCCCAGGCACTGTGTGTGCATTCCAGGAGAGAGCCTTCCAGTCCCCTGCACGCAACGTCGTCCAAAAGGACGGAGCCTTCGCCGGCTCCAAATTCTTCCTCCGATGCCAGGGCGGAGGGGCCACTGCAAGAAGGTCATATTCATGTCACTTGTTATGGTTAATGGCCTTCCATGCGCCGGCGGAGGCAATAAGTGAATGTATTAGGACAGTGGGGCTCAACTCCAGTCCTCCAGACCCTCCAACAGGTCAGTTTTTAAGGATATCCCTGCTTCAGCACAGGTGGTTCAATCAGTGGCTCAGTCAAAGACTGAGCCACCTGTGCTGGAGCAGGGATATCCTTAAAAAACTGACCTGTTGGCAGTTCCCTCCTCAAAAAGGAGCCACTTGGAAATTAATTAAAAGCCAGAATACAAGGTTCAGTCATTTTAAACTCAAGGTACCTTAATTGAGTGGTCGTATTTTGGTGTAGAGCAGGGGTGCTTAACTCCGGTCCTCAAGACCGCCCCCCTCCCCCAACAGATCAGGATTTCAGGATACTTCAGCACAGGTGGGTCTATCGAAGACTGGGCTACTGATTGAGCCACCTGTGCTGAAGCAGGGATATCCTCAAAACCTGACCTGTTGGGAAGTCTTCAGGACTGGAGTCGAGCACCCCTGTATTAGGATTGCAGGAGAGTGAAGTCTCTTATTTATACAAGACACTATAGGTAAAAAAGCAGATAGGAGAGGTGTTAACCCTTTCCCGATTGCATACATGACCAGCAAGCTCCGATCGGCATGCGCATGAGCAACCGGCAAACGCCGATCATGCATGTGCAGTAGCCAAGTGCAGTCGCGCATGCGAAGCTGCAAACATATGCATTGTTTACGCTGAGAGCGGGCTCCCGGGCTGCCCGGCCTATAGCTACGCCCCTGCTACTAACAGTTATCTGATGCAAAATGGGAACCGTCTGAGCCTATAAATTTAAATCTGATAACTATACATTCAGCCTCTGATTGAGCCACCTGTGCTGAAGCAGGGACATCCTGAAAACCGGACCTTTTCTGGAGGCTTGAGGACTGAGTTGAGCCCCCCGGCTCCATTGAAGTCTTTGAGATGCTGATGTTTAGCGAGTTAACCCTGTGACACCCATGTAACTATATTAATCAGGCACAGGACCCCAGACCATACCTGAAGCCCAGTTGCCTGCAGACCACCTGGGCATTGAGTTCTGTCCAGCCATCATCACACACAGACCCCCAGTCTCCTTTGTAATACACTTCCACCCGCCCCTCGCTGGCGCTGGGGCCCCCAGATAATCTCACAGCACCATCTGTAAGCAAATAAATTAGATCATATTCATTGTTTTTTTATTTAAATTTTTTTATTTAACTCTTAATGTCATTTTTAACAAGTTTTAAAGCATCCTTTGATTTCTATAGCAGGTTTTAACCCAGCTTCCAGGCAGTGCCAGATCTGTGCTACACTTTCCTTTTTGAAATAATTTGTTGCAAATGTTCCCAGCAGTTTGAGCTGCAAACTGTAACAATAGATAATGTTACTTTAGCAATATAAGGTTACATTGTAGCTGCTGAGTTACACTGACGAACGACCATTATATTAGACACACAATCAGGATTTGGACAGATTTATAACAGGGCCACCAGACGATTGCCAGCATAGGTAAGAATGTAGAATGATACATTGTCGCATGCTTTACATGTACAAATAAAGAAAAGAGTTGGAAAGTAGTATTGCTGCTTTAAAAAGACTATGAATGTCAAATTAACCCTGTCAGGTGGGCAAGTAGCTGGCTTCAAATTACACAAAACATCTATTATTTAAAAACAAATGCTAAAAACGTTGTGAATGCTAAAAACAAAAAATGCTTTCTTTGTAAAATAAATAAAAGTTCTCACAACCTGCAACGTTAATGCCAGTGGCACTCACCTACCAACTATCAGAGTCCTCCAACACGCAATCCCACGTTAATGCCAGTGGCACTCACCTACCAACTATCAGAGTCCTCCAACACGCAATCCCACGTTAATGCCAGTGGCACTCACCCACCAACTATCAGAGTTCTCCAACACGCAATCCCACGTTAATGCCAGTGGCACTCACCTACCAACTATCAGAGTCCTCCAACACGCAATCCCACGTTAATGCCAGTGGCACTCACCCACCAACTATCAGAGTCCTCCAACACGCAATCCAACGTTAATGCCAGTGGCACTCACCTACCAACTATCAGAGTCCTCCAACACGCAATCCCACGTTAATGCCAGTGGCACTCACCCACCAACTATCAGAGTTCTCCAACACGCAATCCCACGTTAATGCCAGTGGCACTCACCTACCAACTATCAGAGTCCTCCAACACGCAATCCAACGTTAATGCCAGTGGCACTCACCTACCAACCATCAGAGTTCTCCAACACGCAATCCAACGTTAATGCCAGTGGCACTCACCTACCAACTATCAGAGTCCTCCAACACGCAATCCCACGTTAATGCCAGTGGCACTCACCTACCAACTATCAGAGTCCTCCAACACGCAATCCCACGTTAATGCCAGTGGCACTCACCTACCAACTGTCAGAGTCCTCCAACACGCAATCCCACGTTAATGCCAGTGGCACTCACCTACCAACCGTCAGAGTCCTCCAACACGAAATCCCACGTTAATGCCAGTGGCACTCACCTACCAACTATCAGAGTCCTCCAACACGCAATCCAACGTTAATGCCAGTGGCACTCACCTACCAACCATCAGAGTCCTCCAACACGCAATCCCACGTTAATGCCAGTGGCACTCGCCTACCAACTATCAGAGTTCTCCAACACGCAATCCTACGTTAATGCCAGTGGCACTCACCCACCAACTATCAGAGTCCTCCAACACGCAATCCCACGTTAATGCCAGTGGCACTCACCTACCAACTATCAGAGTTCTCCAACACGCAATCCAACGTTAATGCCAGTGGCACTCACCTACCAACTATCAGAGTCCTCCAACACGCAATCCAACGTTAATGCCAGTGGCACTCACCCACCAACTATCAGAGTCCTCCAACACGCAATCCAACATTAATGCCAGTGGCACTCACCCACCAACTATCAGAGTCCTCCAACACGCAATCCAACGTTAATGCCAGTGGCACTCACCCATCAACGATCAGAGTTCGCCAACACGCAATCCAACGTTAATGCCAGTGGCACTCACCTACCAACCATCAGAGTCCTCCAACACGCAATCCAACGTTAATGCCAGTGGCACTCACCTACCAACGATCAGAGTTCTCCAACACGCAATCCAACATTAATGCCAGTGGCACTCACCCACCAACTATCAGAGTCCTCCAACACGCAATCCAACGTTAATGCCAGTGGCACTCACCCACCAACTATCAGAGTCCTCCAACACGCAATCCAACGTTAATGCCAGTGGCACTCACCTACCAACTATCAGAGTCCTCCAACACGCAATCCCACGTTAATGCCAGTGGCACTCACCTACCAACTATCAGAGTTCTCCAACACGCAATCCCACGTTAATGCCAGTGGCACTCACCTACCAACTATCAGAGTCCTCCAACACGCAATCCAATGTTAATGCCAGTGGCACTCACCTACCAACCATCAGAGTCCTCCAACACGCAATCCAACGTTAATGCCAGTGGCACTCACCCACCAACTATCAGAGTCCTCCAACACGCAATCCCACGTTACACTCTTAATTTATAGAGAAGCCCATTCTAGTTGAGATATCGGTTTCTCTGGGAGATCTCGTTATCACTTGGTAACCAATCATAATGTTTGCACCCTGTAAGAGACATGTGCAGAGGTGCACTCAGGGAGACCGATTTGGGGGAAATTAATCATGGCTTTATTCCGCCTGTCACTTTAAACAACAGTTTAAGGCAATATACATATATACAAAAGATACAAACACCTACCCCTGTGTAAGGCCTTGCCCCCGCTGCCTACTACAGCGTCCGCTGTGGCGGACGCTGCACGGACGAGAGCCCTCCCCTCAATGGCGCCGGGCCCGCTGCGAGGGGGGCCGCAGCGCTCGGGCGAGAGCTGCTCCTGCTCTGAATAGAATTGAGAGCAGGACTCGCGTCGAGCGATTAGGCACGCCCCCCGGCGGTTCAGCCAATGAGGGCGAACCTGCCGGGTGACGTCATGGCCGCGCCCCCGTCACTCCCCCACCTCGCGCGCCCCCCCCCCCTGGTCTCTCTGCCTGCAGTGAGCTGCAGACCGGGGAATCGGCTGGAAGCGCCGCCAATCTCGCGGGCGCTCGTTACAGCGGCGTTACCGGGGACTTAGCCTACGGGCTAACTTACTTCCCCCGTCCTTATCTGCATGACTGGGAGGAACAGCCCCTTACCAGCCTACCACCCCAAAGTCTCAATAGGTACCTCAAAGCAGGTGGCCCTTCAGGTCAGTCTCTGGGTCTGCTGTCCAGGTGTCCTGATCTCAGCACAGCCTTTGTGCTCAAGACATCATCTCCTCTGTCAGCGCAGTTGTGACTGTGCTAAGGAGTCTCTTGGTCTGTTCCCAGCAGGAGGTTTTTACCCTTGTCCGATTACCCAGGGGGAGCTGGTTAAAAGACTAGCTGCAATTAACCATCTCTCTGCTGGATTTTTCAGACCACTAGAGGCTTTTATGGAAACAGGGATAAGTCCCCGTTACACACCCAAAACGGCAGCTACCTGCGAAGGGGTCACAGGAAACTCCAGCATCTTCAATGTGGTCACAGTTGTGATGCTTCCACTCATTCTTCTGGCACAGGTCAAGCGATGACTCGTTTCCTATGCACTCCACCTCATCAAGCAAGATGGAACCGGAGCCTTGTCCGTAGTGAGCCCAGACCCAAGCCTTCGGATTCCCCCTAGAAGTAACCAATTAACACGGAGAATTAAGTCCCAGAACATTCACACAGAACACATCAGCTGTTTGAGAAAGAACAGGTGGTGCATTTGGGCTTTAAGGTTGTGACACATTTTAATGAACCTATAAGTGTTCTTCACGTGCATGGCCCGTCTGTAAATGCACATATGAAGTTAAACAAAGACTCTTACATACTTTGCAAAATGACTCATTTATGATAAATGTTAACCCCCATATTCCTTGAAAGAAACTAAAGGGAACTGTGCATTCTTTCTTTTGTAAGCTTTTGACTTTTATGTTTTAGAGTTGTTTTATATTATCCGAGTTTGTCCTGGGTACTTGCGTACGAGTAGACCCGCTTTGTATTTTCTTAAGAATAATAAAATGTTGCATATAAAAATGGAGATCTGTTAAAAGCCAGTTTCTCAGTCGGTTTTATGATCACTAAAGTTCATTTGTGAATCAAACATTCAATACACTGCGGGCATAATGGAGTTAAAAGTTTTGTTGTGTCATTCCTGTGTACCTTTGTGGTTTAGAAAACATGGTCGGTGACTAAGGCATCTGTAAATTTGTTTGTTTTGGCTTTATAGACTTTCAAAGTAGAATCTAACGGACTGTTATCAGTTCAAACTTTATGAGATTGTTGTGTGTACCTGTCTCAGATAACATCGGATCAACATACACAGAATGTTCAATTACAGAATTATACTTGCAAACGGTCTTTTGTAAGGCCCTATGCTCATTCTGCCTATGTGATCTGTTGAGGTCGCTCCAAACTTTTTCTTATAATCCTACATCAGGGGGGCTCAACTCCAGCCCTAAACCCCCTCCCAACAGGTCAGGTTTTCAGGATATCCCAGCAGAGGTAGCTCAATCAGAGGCTCAGTCAAAGACAGCCACCTGTTCTGAAGCAGGGACTGATTGAGCTTCCTCTGCTGAAGCAGGGATATTCTGAAAACCTGACCTGTTGAGGGGGGGCTTGAGGACTGGAGTTGAGCACCCCTGTTCTAGATGAATATATGGGGTTATGGAAGGGAAGGAAATACATGACACAACACACAAAGAGCAGAGCTCACCCGAGTCCCAGCTGCCTACAGACAACGGCAGCATCCTTGTCATCCCAGTGATCATCACAGATGGTTCCCCAGCTACCTTCATAGTAGACCTCTACGCGTCCCTCGAATCGCTCCTTTCCTCCCACTAGCCGGAGCGGAGGTTTCAAACCTGCTCTTCAGGCAAAGGGGGGAGAACGGGCTTGTGAGCAGTGCCACAATCGGACATGTACACATGTATCAAAGAGGCTTTAAGTAGAACTACGGGTTGTGAAGCAATAATGCAGACACTTTTGGGTGGTATTCTTGCAGCAGATGGCTACCATCTTCTGCAGCTGAGATGGAGGAACGGTGGTAGAAAGGTACTGTAGTAACAATGCTATAATTACTATGAAGATGATAAGACATAGGAGGAGGGTGACAGAGGGATTGAGCCCCCAACATTATATAGCAGTGTTGGGCAACTCCAGTCTTCAAGGGCCACCAAGAGGTCAGGTTTTCGGGAAATCCCTGCTTCTGCACAGGTATCTCAGACTGTGCCACCTGTGCTGACGCAGGGATATCCTGAAAACCTGACCTCTTGTTGGCCCTTGAAGACCGGAGTTGCCCACCCCTATTCTATAGCCATTGTCTTCATTTGCATTTCAAAGTTCAGACAATGGAAACACGAGAAGTAAAGCTGTGACCTGCTGAAATCTCCTCAAGTATGGGGTTTTAATTAGTCAAGCACAGCACATCTTACCCCGCGCGGTTATTAGTCAGTCACAATGACTATTAGCACGTGGTTAGAGCTGGTCACTGTGCGAACAGGGAGCACAGCAGGATCTGAGGATCAAGTTTCTTAGAAATTAATGATTTTTTGTAATAATTGGTAGTGGACACCAACTGTAAATGAGAGACTTGTCTTTTCTTTACAATAGAACCTATTATTGGAACAGAGTAGGAAAATGTTGCAATTATTCACATTGTCTTCTATAAAATGTGGATGTGTTTGAGATTTTCCTTGAACCCTTCTGTGACACACGGGGCCTGCAATTAGAGATGGGCACATTTTTTGGGCGGACTTGGATCTGTCTCGTATTGGGGCGGTTCCTTTAGTCTGCGAATTTCCGCGACTCGGTCTCAAAAAAGAGCGATTCGTCTTTCCGGATTTTTTATTTTTTTGCCTCCATCAGTGACAGTGCAATTTGCAGATTGCGTAATCCGTTGGCAGATTTAAAAAAAAAAGCTGTGTGTGCTGTGCACGCGCATAGTAAGTGAAACTTCTTTGACTTTTGTCACAGAAATTGTATTTGTGTTGGTGATGTTTTAATTAAAAATCTTACTGACACACACACACACACACACACACACACACACACACACACACACACACACACACACTGACTGACACACATACACTGACTGACACACACACACACACTGACTGACACACACACACACTGACTGACACACACACACACTGACTGACACACATACACACTGACTGACACACACATACACATATTGACTGATACACACTCACATGCACACACTGACTGACACACACACGCATACACAGGGGGCCCGCAAACGCCCGCGTCAGTGGAGGGCGGAATGGCGCCGCTGTCAATGGGAGTCCGGCAGCGTCGCCATGACTACTGCGCATGCGCGGCGCGGGCAGATAAGAGCTTGGCGGTAGCTGAACAGCTCCCCTTGCTGCCTGTACGCGAGTGTGCCCAGCAGAGCATGCGCAGGGGGGCTCTGTCTGAGTCTCCACTCCAGCCCGGCAGAGTCTCCAGCCCGGCAGAGCGCGCGGCTGGGACAGAGAGCGGGCCTGGTCCCAGGAGCCGGTCAGCGGGTCCCCGCTGCCCCAGATGCCGCCCGTGCCCATCTTCACCTGGGGGAAATTGCGGCCGTTAGGAGCGGCGCCGGCGGCTATCACCGCCGCCGTATATGTTTTGCGGCCGTTTGGAGCTGCGCCGGCGGCATATGTCTGCGACCGTGTGGGGGGAGTGGCGCCGGCGGTTGATTTTTTGAGCGGTTGGGATCATGTCAGTGTTGGGGTCGGGCTGAGCCAGAACACAGCCCGGTCTCAACTGCCAGCACTGACGTCACATCCGTTTTATTTCTGTCTCCACAATTCTTTTTTACCCCAGTTCGAATGAGGTGCCACTAAGGAAGTTTCACTTCAAGAATCCTCCAACGAATTTGCGGAATCCGTGGTTTGGATTCTTAAAAATGCTTGCGGATTGTATCCAATGGCGGTTTGGGATTAATCCGCATGGATCCATCTATTTTACACTGCGGAACAGATTGTGAATGGAAAGCCCGGGAAATTCTGGGAAACAGAGTTTGACCGTTTTGCCCATCCCTACCCACAATGCAATGCAATAAACCTCCGGACTGATTGCAAACTCAAAGCATTTACCTTCTGGTGGGGAGCAGGTAACAGCTGCTATCGTTCCATGGTTGCAGCCTTTGCTCAGTGCCTGGCTATAGCTGCAGTGTAGCAAAGCCCTCTCATCTCCTCTGCAGTTTGTGGCACTGAGGTGGGTCGGTGCCATCCGAGAGCCAAACCCAAAGCTCTTCACCGCCGTGCCAATCTCACTGACACCAAAGAGAAGGAAAAGGAAGAAAGATAAGTGTCTTCTGATGGTTATTTAGTTCAAACTTTTTCTAACGTGGTACTCCCCAAGAAAGGTCAGTACCTGAGCGTGTGCAGGAACTTAGGCCAGGGCCATTGTCAAAAAGACCGTGCTGAGGCGCGCTGAGGGGAAACATTATCCCTATCAGCGCGGCTTTAGACTGCGCTTCCGCAGGCATGCGGAGGCGTGTGGAATTGCAGCCGACAGGGAAATTTAAGTTTTCCCGCTGAGGGAAGCGGAGGGCCAGTCACGTGACTGCCAAAAGCCAATGGCAGTCCGTGACGTGGCACGCTAGCCCCGCCTCCTGTCCGGCTCACAAGCGCGCACGCCGACGCTCATGCAGGGACAAAAAAAACCTCCTGCTTGAGCAGGAGAGCATGAGCGTCAGCGCTGCTGAGCGCTGTCAATGCTACCATGTCCGAGGCCTTAGGGAGCACACCCATCCCAGACCTACACATAGGACCTGCCGAAAAAAATATACGGAGTGACAATGAAGACCAACACAGGGTGGAAAGCACAAACGGGAGCAGGAAAGTTGGCTGCCAGGGTGTTGGGGTCCGTTTGCCAGGCTTTGTTTAAAAAAGGAAGGTTTTCAATTCCTTTCTGAATCAAAGTCAAACTTTCTGATTTCTTAAAGCTGCAGGGAGCTTATTCCACGGTCTTGGGACGGTCCTTGAAAAAGCTCCCGCCGGCTTCATTGAGGGGCGATGGCAGATCTAACGGCTCGATAATGGTTACATTACCAATAGCAGCTTGTGTATTTGTGTATTTTAATGTATGTATATTTTTATTTCTAGAGCAGCAACAATGTAGTCAACGCTTCATTAAATAGCCATTAAAATACAGGCTACTAGGATACAAAAAGTGCAGCAAGCATACGAGCACACGATCCAAAAAGTGCAGCAAGCATACGAGCACACGATCCAAAAAGTGCATCAAGCATACGAGCACACGATCCAAAAAGTGCATCAAGCATACGAGCACACGATCCAAAAAGGAGTCCCTGCCCCAGAGAGGTAATCAAATGATTGAAATAGAAGGTTCAGTGCGCGCTATCCCCAAAGACTCTCCCCAAAGGTGTTGTAAGGGCCCTCCGCTGCTCCTATTCTCCCGCGATCAACGGGGTCACTTAGGAACATAAAAAACACAAAAAGGATTTTGCATTATAAATTATTTTGCATTATCACTAATTTTGCTTTTTTCCTTTGTATTCCCTCCTGCGCCCTTTTTTGTGTTTTAGATAATCGAATGAACACGTTTGCTGCCAGTGGAGCCAATTACATGTCGCATGGTGTTTGACAGAGATTACAACGCTTTATAAGAAGAGATTTCCTTAAATAGAGTACAATGTGTGTCACATTGGACCTCTTTGATCTAATAGAGACTGTGGAATGGTCTCTTACCCTACAACGTTAGACAATTACAGAAGATATGATCGTTACATTCCTAGATGTTAGCAGTGCCCAAAGCCAACCTGATTCCAAGCTGCCTGCAGACCACACTTGCATCCCAGTCTGTCCAATGGCCATCACAGACAGTGCCCCAGAGTCCATTAAAATACAGTTCTACTCCTCCTTCATTATGAGACTGTCCACCTACCAGACGAAGAGTACCTGAAAGAAAATGTAGGGAACAAAGTTCAAGGATCATAATTAACAAGCAGTGCTACTCCATCGGTCAGTTTCCAGAACCAGAAGACACTTTCTGGCCAGTTAAAGTAAAAGCGTCTTCCATTGCTGGAAGGTATCTTCTATAAAAGGAAAAAGAAGTGCAAAGTGTAGTGAGTAATGAATAGTTCTTCTTCCTCATCCTGATAATTCTGCTGTGAAAAGCTCAACACTTAGATATAGTGTGGATTGAAGTTCTGCATTGAAAGTGGGGGCTAAGGCAATACCTGACTACAAGAGGGTGCTCAGCGCACAGAACAGGAGTTGGCTATATTGTGCACTTATGGCTGGTACTTAAAACTAGTAATGTTAAGGCTGCCTCCCTAAAAATTAAACATACTGCATAGTAAAAAAAATATATAACAAATAAATCACAAACATTAAACCACTTGTTAAGCCAATGGAGATGCCCACTAGTAATTATGAAGCAAAAGATGGACGTCCTCGTGTGTGGACCAAGTGGGAAGATGAAAAAGAAAAAAGGGAACAGTGGTGTAACACTATACTAAATAAAAAAACAAGCAATATAGATATATGAAACTAGCACTTACATGTGCTATTGGTTGGAAGAATCGTAAAGAAGGCATCCAGATTATATATGGAACTCGTTATCTACGTTCTCCGTGGAATAACTGTCGCTTTAGATATGCCCTGCTTAAAAATAGAGTGCCATAGCATAATACAGTTTTATTAAAAGATTTCCGAATAAAAATATAAACTTTCCACTCACAAACGCCTCTCTTGAGTTTTGTGCATGTCAAATACGAGGCTTTTCAGCACGGTAGACATCCCCCGTTCCTTTCCCTCTGGTCGTCTACGTTACCGGAGATTGTATGGTTCGGTAGGGTATCCTCTCCAGACCTCTGGAGTCCAGTGGCATCTGCCACACTCGACCGGAGTGATGTAATGTCCACTTCCCTTTCTACTTAATCCTAAATGGATGGCGTCGGAGGACAGACCGGATGGGTGATGATATTCCCCTCCGTTAGTGCTTTAGTCCATAAGTCACGTGGGTAACTCCCGGTGTAGCAAATAAGACAGTTATTCCAAGAAGAGCTTACATGACGAGTTCCATATATGATCTGGATGCCTTTCTTTAGGATTCTTCCAACCAATAGCACATTTAAGTGCTAGTTTAATATACTGTATCTGTATTGCTTGTTTTCTTTTATTTAGTATAGTGTTACACCACTGTCCCCTTTTTATTTTTCATCTTCCTACTTGGTCCACACGCCAGAGGACGTCCATCTTTTGCTGCAAACTTTGAGGGATTTGGAAATTTCCTCCTTTCTGACTCTGGCAGTGGGACCAAGTTATATTTCATATGCGATTCCCACCAGGAACTGAACTTCTGAACATCAGTATCTGTATGTAAATCTCATTTAACATTTAAGATATCTACACAATGTTATGGTATTATTACTCATGTGATTGTTTATGAGGAATTGGGTGCTAGCTAATAATTACCACTGCGGATCCCCCCCACTGGCCCCTCTATTTTCCTAACCTGCTATGAACACCCATTCAAGGTATGTTGGCCCATATTTACTAAGCATTGCTATTGCACAAGGCCCATTCAGGCACCAGAAGAGGTAAAGTAAATATGACTCAAGTGACTTATGCAATAGCATCACTTAGCACATATGGTAAAAACTCTATACATACAGACTGAAAATGCATGTGTTAAATCACATATCCCAGTTGAATTAACTGCACTGGAAAGAAAATTGTGATTGTTAGGCCAGGAGTTATCACAGCGGGAGGCAAGCTGTAGCGGATTTGACATTAGGCCCATTAGGCCCAGCCCAAGCCAGTGGCAGTTAGCACCCACTCGGAAGAGATGCCCGGCATTGTGCTTTAATAACTCCCGGCATTAACTGGAAATACGAGTTTTTGGGGAATTGCTGCTCACTTTCTATGACATGTACTTAACCCCGACCTGTCATCTCCCGATCATGTTCTGTCAGTCTAACTGATTCGATGTCAGTCTCATTCACTTTTAGCATTAGCAGTCTCAGACTTCAGTGGAGTCTCCCTGATAAAAATCAACACTCTTCCATTAAAATGCCAGTATATGGTCCCACCCAAATCTCACTGATTTTGGTTCTTCTACGATTCGCATCACTGGTAACCCTCTGAGATCCAGAGGGTGCAGCACTGCTGTGTAACGCACTTAAACAGCATAATATACAATGAATGGTTATAGGCCTACGTAATCCTGTTTAATATCCAAGCCAAGGATCATTATTGTACGGCGGAGCATTTGCTGTATATGTTCTGCTCCTCTCACCCTGGCTGCAGTCGCAGTGAGCCCAGCTGATCACGCCCGAGTTTTGCCGGTAGAAGCACCATGGTGTGAGTCCTCCCTCCGGGTTCCTGCAATGATTGTGCTGCCCCAGCCCTCTCCCGGGGTACTGCTGGATATAGTCAGGGAACTCTGCCCAGCTTAAACACACCGACCCAGACTCGGTCACCGAGAGGGAACCGTTGTAGTAGCCCAGAGAAGCTACTCCATCAGAGCAAAGGCTGTAACCTGCGAGCACAGAGCACATGAGGTATCAGTGGAAGATACATTCAACACCAACTTACAAACTGAAGACAATGGGCCCTTTTCACTAAGTGGTGCTACTTTATACGGCACCACAAGACATCTTACAGCTCCTTCAAGTGAATGGGCCCTCAGGTATCATTTGTCTTATGGAGTAACGCCGTTTAGTAAACGTTTAGTTTCATGGCCCAAATATACATACTTTTAAAGGTGCCACAGACACACTTTAGAACAAGGAATCTGACAGCGGATGTTTAATTAAAACTATTTTGTGTCTTTGGAAGCTGTATTTGATTTCGCAGGCACTGGGGTTACCATGGCTGCCTGCGCTGATGTACTGTGTGAAAAACAGTGATTAGACAAAACTCCCGAGAGCAGTAACATCTCGTAAGCGGATATCTACAGTGGGCAACTACAGAATATTAAAAGACAGTATCTCTGAAGTGGGAACCCCCCTCCCCCCCCCCCCATAAACAGAGAGATTTCTGCTTTGATGGCACTGAGCTTGTAACAGACTTCCCAATTCAATAAGACATTTCGCCGAGGTAACCCTCTTTGTGGCGAGTTGTCATTTATCAAAGTCTGCCGGCTGCAAAACAGAGTCGAAAAGACCGCACCAGGTTTATCAACAAAGAAAATCCCACTGATTTAATGGGAATATTTTTGCTTTAAAAACCTGGTGTTTTTTGCCCTAATATTGCAGCTGGAAACCGTGTCGGACCGCGTTTTTTTTTTATCAAGGTAAAAGTATACTGCAGCGTTAGAAACAATGGACGTTAGTGATAATGATCAGCAAACTGTTTGCAAATGTACCTTAAACATCAGCATAACATATTCTTAAACTCCATTAAGATTAACTCAGGGCAATAAAGTTTTTTTGAAGTCATAACTACACCTGGCGTTCCCACCCAGGCGCTGGAATAGAGCAAAAGGTTTAGGTGTGACTTAAATAACGTAGCGTTATTTCCCTCTGCGCGCTTCCAAAAACCCTATTCCAGTGTCTGGGTGTGAGTGACTCACAGACATAAATACCGTCATGTTGTTGGGAGATAACAGTGCTACCCTGAAATAACACGACTTCGGGTCTATTCCGATGAACTCTAGAACAGCTCGTATTTTTGCAGATAATTAGTTTGATAGATACAGCGCTAACGCAGGGAAAATAACATCCTTTTCTGTTTTAAGTAACTTCACAGTGTTTGCCCTAAGTTAACAGTTAGTGCAGGAGTGGCCAACACCAGTCCACAAGGGCCACCAACAGGTCAGGTTTTCAGGATATCCGTGCATCAGCACAGATGGCTCAGAGGCTCAGTCAATTGAGCCACCTTCTGCTGAAGCAGGGACCGATTGAACCACCTGTGCTGAAGCAAGAATATCTTGAAAATCTGACCTGTTGGTGGCCCTTGAGGAATGGAGATGACAACCCCTGACAGTTATTTATTAACTGTTTTTTTGTTTTGTTTTTATAATCAAAACCTTTTATTGCCAGCATTTGTAACCTTTAAAATATATATATATATTTTTAATCTGATGTCTCCCAGTAATAACAGACTTTGTAATTATAATAACACAATGTTAGAGACATTAAAAGCCCTTTGACAGCATCAATAAAAGCATTTCGGTAAATATATAGTGGTTTTAACTACACTGCACAGGTGTTTATTGGATCCTTGGCAATTCGGCTGTGACCAACTTTATGTTTAATTGTGTGATGCTGCAGGTGATGACATCGGCACCTACAGCGAGTAATCCAGGATTGTCGTCAGCAAAAGAAAGCCAGAAGATTTGGCAATGTACAATTTAGGACGTATTTTATGCCAATGATGATTCAGTTTTGCAATGTAAGGTGTGTCCAGTTCACCTTCACCCCTCACAACACTGTAATAAAAATGTACTGAAGTGCCGGAAATTCACAGCAAGATTAGCAAGTTACATTATAATGGCAAAATCAATACAATTAATATTAACTCCTTTGCGACAGTAAAAAAATAAATAGTTTTGTTGGATTTCTTCTTATGATTATTTATTATGGGTTTTTGCACGTGTTCCAATTTTGACTGAAATTTGCTGATCTCGGCGTTCCTTTCCTAAACGTACGTAACCCCTTCAGTGCCAGAGAGGCCTGCAATATGTTGGTGCAGAAGGGGTTAAGGACACTGGGATTTCCGTGCGGGCGTGAGGGTGGTGGTCACCTGAGGATATTAGGCACCCTCTCAAGTGCCTCTGAGAGTTCTTATAGGACATGTGTTTCAGCACCACTGGATCTACGAAAATGTACAAAGGGCCATAGGGAAGCAGAAGGGGAAAGAGTCGCAGTTAGAAGAAGGTGCACAGAAGGTACGTGCAGAACTGAGAAATCTATCCCAGTGACCGTCTGATCATTCGTGTTGTTACCTTTGTTCTGCAGGTGGTTTGGGCTGGGCAGGGAATTTACGAGATCCTAGGAACATGAAAAACAGAAGATATAACACAAAAAGATGGGAGATACTCCATTACATATAAAGAAGGGCATGTCACAATCATTCTTTCTTCAAGAGACATAAGCACATGTGACAATGCTAAATCACTGCTTCTCTCAATCTGGTTTAATTTGTAACCCCACATTAAGCCATGTTAATATTTTCAATGTATAAAAGTGCTAGTTTGTCAGCGGTTTACAAGCTGTACATCTAATGAATGAATGAATGAGGATCCCCATAGATCATTGTAAGGACAAATATGGTTGTGTTGAGGTGATACCTTAATTTGTTTACCCAACTTAATTACTGTACTACGAGCTCCAGCTGTAAGGGGCAAAGGGCCGAGCGTATTAGGGAAAACAGCCTCCCCCCAGCTACTTCATTTTCTCTTCTTTCAAGCAGCAACCCATGCTGCTCACTACTCATTTCTTTTATTTACCAACCTGAACCTGGGCGTTGATCCGTTTCTCGAGTGACGAGATGTTTTGTCCACTGGACAGGAATATTTGCCTGGTTGACACTAAAGGGCTTATTTCTATGTCAGCGAAGCAAAGAAGGGTGTGTTGCGTTGGCCCTTTCTTCCATGTAGTAACAAAGGAGGAAGAGGCAGTAGGGGGTATGATACCTTTTATTGGACCAACAAGTAGTTGATAGGTTACAAGCTTTCAAACCTCTCAAGGTCCTTCTTCAGGTATGAGACTACCTGAGAGGTTCAAAAGCTTGTAACATATCAACTACTTGTTGGTCCAATAAAAAGGTATCATACCCCATACTCCCTCTCCCTCCTTTGTTACTATATGTCAGCCAAAGCAGCCGATCAAGCCGTTTTCGGCCTGAATTCCCCATTGAAATTCCGCTTTGGTAGATATAAAATAGGCCTCTAAGTGTCCACCACGTCAGCTTGGCCATTAGAAAGTTGCAACATCATCACGCTTTCTGTTGGTGACCCTGGCGGCCAGGTTTATATGGTTTTTGATTTGTAGTTTTCACAAAAACAACAAAACAATTAACTCTTGCTGCTCAGGGGGTCCCAGTTTAGGTATTCCTAGAAAAGTTAATTGGGGGGGGGGGGGGGGGGTTTGTTTTATGCTTTAAAGCTCCCATGAAGCATACAATACAACTGTGACTACTATTCATGCACATGCTGGACAGAAAAGTTTGCCACGTGTTCCTGTTTCTGTACGTCCCCCATCATCCCATAAAATGGTAAGCTATTTGGGGTATGGAATTCCCCCTTCTATTGTGGTAACATTAATGTTTATTGCTCATATCCCTGACTACATGTAACTTCCTGTTTTTTTTTTTTTTTAAATTTGTAATAATTCATATACTATTACTGCAAAGCACTGAATACATCATTAGTGCCGTGTAAAAGCAAAGCAGGAGAGAGAGAGAAAAGGTTAACAATGATGATTAATGTCTTCAACTACATGGCTGTTACACCATTAAGTTTCCCAGGTGCACGACTAGACAAAACCAGTGCCAAAAACAGCCCTATAATTATCAAAGAAAAGGAAATCTATTCAAAGCAATTGGAGATGGTCCGTTGATAAGTCCAATGTAATACAGTACCTTTGCACTGGTATTGCATCTGGGATTTTTTAGTTAATAACCCACTATGGGGCTTATTCTATATCAGCCAAAGCGGCCGGCAGGACCATTTTTGACCCAAATGAAGTCAATTGGCAATTTTGGACGAAAACAGCTTGATCGTTCGCTAAAGCCCCTAAGACACCAGATGCCTGGGGTGTTTAATGAATAATTTGCACCACTACACTGGATAAATATCTTCGTTGGGATGATATAGGTGTAGAGATGCAAAGGGTGTCTTTTTCCTTTCCTATCAAATCGCTCTTCTTTTAGACATTACTACTATACTCTGACCGAGACAAGGTCAAAGCCAGTTTTGATTTTACTTTAATGATTGATTTAGGAGTTATTGTAAAAGGCCAAGAGACATGAATCTCCTATTTCTTATCTCGTTGTTTTGGGACAGGATCGTATCCCAAGCCAAGTATGTTTAGGCTATGGGTTCTCTGTCCATGAACATTGTAAATGGAATCCTTGAAATGGAGACAGAATAAGAATTTAAAAAAAGAAAGCCGATTGCCACTTTGGCCTTTAAGGTATAAACCATGCCATGTTTTTCTTGCACAATAAATACTAAGAAAAAACACGAAGGGGTTGGGGAGTGATCACAGAACCACACCAATTGAGTAAAGTAATCAAATGAATTATTGTGGCAATCAAAAATGTGGGTGCAAACTGTGAACTGAAAAGTGAATCCGAAAAAGGGGAAGGGGAAACACAAATTGGATGTGCCCCCTAAAAGAATTCACTAAACTGCACTCCTACAATGTGTAAAATTTAACTTTTAATAAATTTTCTTAAAACATATATTACCAAAACGTTGTGTACTGCGAGTTAAAAAATAAATTACACTGCTCACTGAGCAGTATACACCTGTATATACTTACCACCTGGTCTTACAGTTGCTCCAGAGGGGTTAACACCCTGACTCATAGCATCCTCTGTCCTCTACATCCCAACAACATTTAGTTGCTAATTGGGATCGTATAATCATACATTCACTGACATGGATGCTGGGTATTGTTGATTTAATTTATTTTTAACTCACAGTACACAACGTTTTGGTAATATATGTTTTAAGAAAATGTATTAAAAGTTAAATTTTACACATTGTAGGAGTGCAGTTTATTGAATTCTTTTAGGGGGCACATCCAATTTGTGTTTCCCCTTCCCCTTTTTCTGATTCACAATAAATACTAAACCCATAAAAACCCAAGTCCAGGCACGGGACATGAGGTCACCTCGGAGAAGTCTCGATTACAGCTCCAGCACCTTATTTTTTTTAATCATCTAAAACTATAAAACCTTTGCACAGCAGGCAGCAACAATGTATTGCTCTGCAGTATATACTAGTGACGCAAAAGATGATCATCATCAGATCATAATAAAGCAGTAGAGATTTACAGCAGTAACTTGACCATGCTTCTGTTAAGGCAACAGGAACTGGAAGCCTAAAAATGAACAGTTAATAATACACAAGTGTACTGGCCAATCAGTAATCCAAGTGTGCTTGGGGTGGAGGTGACTTAGTCATTTTCTCTTGCAGCCCAGCAAAACAGAATTCAATTTAAATATATTTCTAGTTACAAAGAACATAAGAGTCACACACTTGAGCCCATTCACTGCAGAATCCCAGCAGCAGGAGTTTGCAGGGATGCAGATGCCATGGTTTATGATCGACTCGCCCTACACAAACACATTCAACTACACAAGCGCTTTCAAGGCTCACTAAGCATCAATCTATGATATTTCGGCATTTATTAACCCATTCGGTGCTATGCATACACCAGTGGAGGACTATCAGTGTGTTACTGGCACGGATGCCTTCCACACTTTTCTGCGTATAATGTCAGTGGAAATATTCACACCCACTCTTCCTTTTGGATATCTGCAGTGCTGCTTTCTAGTCTTAACCCCAATGTTGTTGGGGGTTGGGAAGGGGCTGATGTGGTCATGTCATCTCAGAGCACATCCTCTGTAAAGCATGTTTATTTACATCATTGCCTTTCAGATGGAAAGACGCATATAGAGAAGCTAAACTCGGTTACATGTATTTACTGGGATAATGAGGGGGAAGCAGAGATGAAATGGCACGCTCATTAACAGGACAAAGTCCCATACACTGATAATATTATACAGCCGGGAGATTTATTAAAAGTAGGTATATGGCTCAGCAATAAATTCTTACCTCGAAATCTCCAAACTGCGAGCAGAGACCCACGAAAATGACCAGTGCTCCCTGTATGTCCAGGGGTTTCATTCTTCTCAGCAGCAAGGTGCAGCTTTTCTCCTCTGACACTTTCCTCTACACTGTCAGGCAGCTGTGTGCTCCACGTTGAGATACAGTACTAGTGACAGCGATGCAGGCTGGGGCAGCATCAGCTGCCTTCTGTTGATGCTTTAGAATAAACGATGAGTAGTATAGCAGTGTGCAGTTATTTGTCTTATCAGGTTTGGAGGGCAATAGGCAAGTGCAGGCTAGCAGAGCATGTAAATCTCTTGGGCTCTTACCACACCTCTCCTCCCTCTCAGTTTCTCAATCCCCTCCTTTTTCTCTGTTCCACCCTGCCAATCTCTTTGACTCTGTAGTCCCAACCCTTCTAATCCACCCTCTCTTCCTACAGGAGCCACTATAATTATGTTAACTCAGTATAGTATTTTACCTTTATGTAGTCGACCTATGTACACTCACATTCCTTTATGGAAGGAGCGGCTCAGTGAGTAACGACACTGACTCTGGCACTGAGTTTAAAGCAGGGGAGCCTGGTTCAATTCCCGGTGTTGGCTCCTTGTGGCCTTGGGCAAGTCACTTTATCTCCCTGTGCATCAGGCACCACAAACATAGATTGTAAACTCTACGTGGCAGGTACTGTGTCTGCAAAATGTCTCTGTAAAGCGCTGCGCAAAACTAGTAGTGCTACACAAGAACAATTATTATTATTTATTGTGCGCATTGAATCATTTCTCATAGGTATTTGTTGCACATGCTCTGCTGCCAATGGTTTACGAAGAACAATAATAGTAGACAGGTGGTTCCATAAAGAGACAAGCTCAGGCAACCCAGATTTTCCCATTGTTATTGCTTATACACTTCTGTGCTTTTTTCCCCACCTCTGACATAAAAAAAAAAAAAAAACACTTTGGTGGGAGAGTTAAAAATCCATGCTGGATTCTTTGTCAACTTCATTCATGCAGGCAAAAGGATCCCTTAGTTTTAAGTTGTCTGGTCAATATACAACAATACAGGTGGTAAATGCCTGACCCGGAGAGATTACAATGGAATCGTAGCTGGTTTTAAAGCCACATTTCCCAGTTGACTGGGTTTGAGACAAGGCAACAAAGGCACCCAGGATCCTGATGAAGAGTAATATGTGAAGTTGCATGTTTCCAGCCCATATTGATCCACATCTGTAGTCATTTTCATTCAAATCCCCAAACTAGTAAACAAAGAAGCTCCAATGCGCAGCCAACGTGACAAAGTAAAGGAAATTGAAAGGACGCAGAATAAAATTAGCAGTGTAGGAACCTGTTGAAAGGGTCTATAATACTGTAGCTTGACATGGTTGCAGGCTTAACATATTTTGGCCAAAAGATTTAACTAAATGCCCCATAATTATGAGAACATAAATGAGGCGTCTTTGTTTACTGTTGTATTTGTGAGGTCACTTTCCCATTAGTACTAAATATACACATATAAATAATACTGTGGGTCTGTTGATTGCAAAGATTGTGCAATCGTAAATTGTTTGGGGGTGTGTGGCCCCTTCTCTTAGCTTGATCTCGCCCATCCTATCCCTATTTAATCAGCAAGTCCTAGTACACAAGTGATAGCTAGCAGTATTCATTGAGAAATGTGTTCCCCCAGCGGAAAGAAGAAAATAACATTTGCTGCAGCCACAAGGGGGGAGAGGGAGAGAATTTTACAATTCTCTAGGGCACGTTTTTTTTTTTTAAAAACAGTTTTAATCCCACTGTAGCTCACACAGCACCTATTGTGTTTCTACATTTTAACCCCTAAGGCGCTGCATACTAGCCATGTATCCCATGCTTTTAATGATATTGTTTTCTTTCCACGTGGTAGAGGAATTTCAAAGGACATAGTATACATTGGCAGTGTAGGAACCTCCTGATAAGGGTCTATCTTAACGTGGTTGCCGGATTAACATGTTTTGGCCAAACGATTGAACAAAATAATAACGCATACTTTGAGAAGAAATGCCATATAGAAATGAACTAAATCATTTGTCATATTGGATGTGCATTGGGGGCTTCTCGGTTTACTGCTGCCCCTTTCCCATTAGCACTATTAAGTATATAAATATATAATGCTGGGGGTTTGGGTTTTGAACTGGCTAAAATTGGGTAATTGTACATTCTAAAACTAGACATACCTATAAATAAAAAACAAAATCATTGATACCATGATGCAGCGGAATTATTTGTACTGAGGATTTCTACTGCCAGTATTCACATCACTTAGACCAGGGGTGCTCAATTCCCAGTCCTCAAGCCCCACCCCCCCCCCCACCGGTCCGGTCCAGCACAGGTGGATCTGAGGCTCAGTCTCCTCTGATTGAGCCACTTGTGCTGAGGTTGGGATATCCTGAAAACTGACCTGTTGGTGGGGGAGAGCGCCTGAGGACTGGAGTTGAGAACCCCTGATTTAAGACACTCCAGATGGTTCTTATAAGAAGGATTCAAAGGTCTGAAATAAATTCACAGGCTACACACTGAAATAAGGGAACAGAAGTGTATTTATATTATTTGTTCTTGTGTAATACACATTTTAATGAATGTCACCATAGTCTATGTATTAGCTCAATTTTAAGTTCAGGAATTTTGTTTAGGTTTTTAAACCGTATGTGTCAAATAATTAATGCATTTTTTTATATAAATGAATGAAGCCATTACTATGTGCATATCTAAGGCATTTATCATTGCATTTTTTTTTTTTGCTTTATTTCAATGTTGAAAATAGACAAAGATATAAATAAACCAACCATCTGTCCATATTTCTTTTTGAGCAGAAATAGAACACAATCAGCGCTTATTATTGTGCTTTTCAATGCATTGCTTACAGCTGTTATCCCCAAGCGCTTATTTACACAGACAAATAGATTAAAAATATCTTTCATGCATCATTTTGACATCTGACCTTTGCAAAACTTGCCCATTTGTATGATAGTTTCTTTCGATGAAGTTTTTTTTTGGCAGTCTATTGGAAATGAGATACAAAGCTGCATTCTATAGATTGTGTAATGACATCATGTACTCATCGCAGTGTGATCTCAGCTCATTGTCTCACCAAAGAACCCATCCTGCACCCAGCAGACCACATGTAGTAGCCATATATCCATTGTCAAGTGAAATAACAGAGGGGGGAGGGGGGATTATATTTGACAACCAGAAATTCAGGAGATTAGTTAAAACATATGAACTTAAAGCTGCAGTTCAGTCAATATCCTGCATGTATTTTTTTTAATAAATCAGTTCTGTAGTAAGAAAAAATACTTTAAGCATTTTCTGTTTTAAAAACAACAACTTTGAAAGACAAATTTTCTTGTATTCTATTTTAACAAGCATTTACTAAGGCACTGCCCCTTCATGTCCTGTCACAAGCTCTGGCACACCCCTTTGTCAGCCCTGCTCTCCCTCTTGCACATGTCAGTGCAGGAGTGCTCATGAATATTCATGAGCTTCCACTGACTGATAGAAGCAGATGAAAAACATATGCCATATCTAAAGATGTAGCCAAATTTCGCCGACCAATACATGGAGAACGAATTGACTGGCAGCTATACAGTTCTTTAGGTAATTAGAGATTGCCCACATTAAACTATTGAATTAAAAAAAAAAAAAAAAGACTGAACTGCAGCTTTAATACACAAAAAAAATCGACTTCTCACTCTGCAACACATTGACATACACCTGTCTTTTTGTGTTGCTCCAAATACACCCAATCTTTCCCAAAACTGACACAGGAAAGAAATCACAATTTCTGGACAGCTTGCCGCGTTATGAATTGCAATGATCTAATTAAGAAAGTGCTTTTTAATTATTCATCAGACAGGTCAGTGCGGAGGTGAATGGAAAGGCAGGCTGAATATAGAAACATGCAAAGAACAGTCATTTGGTATTTCTGCCCCCCTCCCCCCCCCCCCCCCTTCATGCCAACAAACTCTGTGGAAGGGATCTCCTGCTACTGGGGGTTAAATGCACATCTGAAACAGACGTGTTGCGCTCTAGCAATATAAAAGGGATATTTTATATCAAACACAGCAGCAATTGTTTTTTCCCCCAATGGGGATTTCCTACTGACCATGATCTGCTACTTTGACATTTTTCACACAAACTGTACACCACAAGATAAATGGAGATTCATGGTCGTTCAGTCGTGACCGTGAACTACAAACATTACACTTCGGTAACAAAGAAAGACACCAAGCTACTAAAAACGAGTTTGCTTCTGCCACATCATGGTCGACACGATCAGGCACACAGGGCAAAACCGAGCAAGGGGAACCTACTGCTTTCAACTACAAAGCCACAAATTGTATGGCAATACCTAGAGGGAAAAAATGGTTCTCCATGAGGGTTAATTCTATAAGCTCTGAGGCTGCTATTCACACAGTGATCGGCCAAAAACTGCTACTGACTTGAATGGGAGTGTTCGAGCGATAACGGTGTCATCGGCTGCTTCGGAGCTTATAAAATAAGCCCTAAAACCTGACAATGCATGACACACAAGTGTTCGTTTTTCTATTTCGTATTCTTGTTGATGAATGGGCCATGTGTCGTCTTCCTGAGCTAGAACCCCACCGCTTATTAAATACATTCCTTAAGTGTCGTGGATCCCATTATTTCACCGCTCTCTGTGTCACTACACGCCCACCTTTCTTTGCCACTTTCTGCTGTTCCCAATGTGTATGTCACACCCCCCCCCCCCCCCCCCTTGTAAATCTGCCAAGTCTCCTTTAGGGACACCAGCCGTCCAGGTTGGGAAAACACTGGTTTAGTGCGTCATTTTTCACTTTGCCATGTAGCATATTTTCTGTTGATAAGATACCTGGTACTTTAGGCGAACTTCACACCTACAATCCTAGGCCGTAACGCTCTGGAAAGTGCTCTATTAAGTGTGGAGCGCCCCAATCTAGCACAATGCTTGTAATGAAAGATTTTATTCATAGAGTTCTATATATCACTGTCTGAGAAACTGGGGCTAAAAGCCTGAACAGATTTAGTAACCTCTTCACTGCCACAGTAGGCAGTGTTAGCCCCAAAAGTCAGAAGAGTGGTTTAAAGGGTAACAAATCCATTGCTTTTAACCAGATTCTATTTCCTTGGTTAATCTGATGCGGTCTTTTGCAACAGTTTGGACGCAGGGAAACGTAGACCCAATTAAGTTTAATAATGTTTCATTCTCGCTGTGGCGTCTTTTATCAACGTTGCACAGCAGATAGCAGAAAGAAATCTGAAAGACGTCACAGCCGCATTTCACCGTCACAAAACTGTACTCAAGCATGGCAAAAGGTTTCCCAGAACTGGACCGTACCTTCCAAAAACAGAGGCCCCTCTATGTGAACACTGCTTATTCAAACAAGAAAAGCAGACATTTTTATCCCAAGTGAAATCCTTAGCATGTTATTGAGACAGTATTTTATTGTCCATCTATAGCCATCTCTCTCTCTCTCTATAGCCATCTCCCTCTCTCTCTCTATAGCCACCTCTCCCTCTCTCTCTCTATAGCCATCTCTCTCTCTATATATATATATATATATATATATATATATATATATATATATATATATATATATATATATATATATATATATATATATATATATATATATATATATATATATATATATAGCCATCTCTCTCTCTCTATATATATATATATATATATAGCCATCTCTCTCTCTCTATATATATATATAGCCATCTCTCTCTCTCTCTCTATATATATATAGCCATCTCTCTCTCTCTCTCTATATATAGCCATCTTTCTCTCTCTCTATATATAGCCATCTCTCTCTAGCCATCTCTCTCTAGCCATCTCTCTCTCTCTCTCTATATATATATATATATATATATATATAGCCATCTCTCTCACTCTATATATATATATATATACAGTGGTTGACAAATCACCAAAAAATCTACTCGCCACACAAAAAAATCTACTCGCCACCTAGTACCAAACGTGTGCTGCTTGGGCCAATATTTACTCGCCCGGGGGTTAAATCCACTCGCCCGGGGCGAGCAAATGTATAGGTTTGTCGAACACTGTATATATATATATATATCCATCTCTCTCTCTCTATAGCCATATCTCTCTCTCTATAGCCATCTCTGTCTCTCTCTATAGCCATCTCTGTCTCTCTCTATAGCCATCTCTGTCTCTCTCTATAGCCATCTCTGTCTCTCTCTATAGCCATCTCTCTCTCTCGTCATCTATCTCTATATAGATATCTCATATATATTGGATATTCTAGGCAAAAAGTGAAACATTGTGTACTCATTTGCATGTCGTCATTTCCCAGAATCCCTTGCTGCGGTGGAAGCACTGTATGCTAGGTGATAATGGTTGAAAGGCAAGGTTGCAGACCTGTCTAAGACATGTGAATGTGCTCACGAGTGATATTCTTTATTGGAGAGCTATAGATATATTAACGACAAAAAAAGAATCCAACAATATACTGATAACCCCCCAAAAAACTGGCGTATACTCAGATTATATATTACAGGCCAGTGGTGCTCCAGGGAAAAAGGATCATAGAACAGGGGAGAAAGTATAAAAAATGGTGGGGGACTCCTCACTAACACCTCAGGGGACAAGAGGGAAAGTGCATGGAAACACACAAATGTCTGGACGGTGTGTCAAACACTGGGAAAAAGTAACTGAAATGACACAACTAAGTATACAACCGTATGCTGGACCTGATAATAATGTATCCAGCTACATATGAAACAGGCTGATGGAAAGTGGCAAGGCATACATGTAAATGCACCAAAAATACACAATATGCACACTCGCAAAAATGCTAAGCAAACACACTTTAATAGATGGTGAGCCTCGCAAATAGTCCAGATTCCTCTGGAATCTATTAGTGTGGTGATGTATCTGACACTAGTATCTATATGGACTATAGTGATCGGACATTGGAAACTATGCTTTGCAGCATTAACGCATGATTTGGATTTTAACCATCTACTATTATCATTACTCTTGTTATGATTAAAGCAACTTTTGCGGATTTACTCTGTGTGTTTGCTCAGCATTTTTGCGAGTGTGCATATTGTGTATCTTTGGCCCATTTACATGTATGCCTTGCCACTTCCCATCAGCATGTTTCATACGTAGCTGGATACATTACCATCAGGTCCAGCATACGGTTGTATACTTAGTTGTGTAATTTCTGTTACTTTTCCCCAGTGTTTGACACACAGTCCAGACATTCGTATGTTTCCATGCACTTTCCCTCTTGTTCCCTGAGGTGTTAGTGAGGAGCCCCCACCATATTTTATACTTCCTCCCGTTTTTAATTATCTCAATAAACTGTTATTTTTCGATATACCCATGTGCTCCGGTAGGGATTCTTTTTTTGTCGTTATTCTATGATCCTTTTCCCTGGAGCACCCCTGGCCTGTAATATATAAATCAGAGTATACGCCAGGTTTTTTGGGGGTATCAGTACATTGTTGGTGTGCATGCTGTAGTCTGTGTGTCGAGAGAGAGGTGTGTGTCTCTTCAATGATTTACTGACAACAGCTCATAAAACCAAAACATTCATTTTTTAATTGTTCAAGGAAGGCCTTTTACACAGGTTCAATAACTCGTATGAAGGTATAGCCCAAAGCAACTTGTATACCTGTGTCCTCAGAGTATTACCAGCATTCCCAGGTGACATGATTGGGTTTATCATGTTGATTCTAGGACTGCAGATATGCCCAGTATCAGTCTGTCCATAAAAGCTGCCACTGCTCAGCTCTCATCTGCCAACATCAATCCCCTTCAGTGCTCATGGTCCCAAAATATATTGCATTGCAGGCACCACCAAATGGCATGATAAATCTTTCCCAAACCTCAGAAAAATGCAGTCAGTTGGAAATTAAAGTTACACTTTTATATCTCATGGTCGATAGTTGGAAACCTTCTCAGTAGTGCGTTTATTTGTTTTGGTGGAAGCCGTCCTGCTTGTGCATCCTTATTAATTCCAGACTTTTTATCTGCCTGAAAGAGAGAACAAAAATTAGCAACTATTTCCTATATTTAAACAGCATTGAAAAAAATATATATATTGTTACAGTGTCTATCTATACTATATTTCTAAGTTTGTTATTCGTTTGTTTGTATGTCCAAAGCATCGAAATCTCAAAACGGCACGACGTAGCACAACAAAACCTTTACTGGACATTGTGCTGCGGATTTGTAGGTCAACGCAACTATTTTGAGCTTCCAATATGACTCACCTCCCAAATTATGGACATTCTAAGTTTCCATCGGGTGTCCTGCAAAAATGTTAGAGCAGGAGCAGGGGCGTGGCTACTAAGGGAGGGGGCGTGTCCTTGGCTGGATCAGGGCTGTGTTTGTGATGTGAGGGGAGATGTGCCAGCTTTATGTACCGGTGAGGGGGGGGGGAGGGAGAGATGTGCCAGCGGGTGGGAGGGGGGGGGGGGGAGAGATGTGCCGGCAGCAGGGGGGGGGGGGAGGGGAGGCGGGAGATGTGCCGGCAGCAGGGGGGGGGGGAGGGGAGGCGGGGAGATGTGCCGGCAGCAGGGGGGGGGGAGGGGAGGCGGGGAGATGTGCCGGCAGCAGGGGGGGGGAGGCGGGGAGATGTGCCGGCAGCAGGGGGGGGGGGAGGCGGGGAGATGTGCCGGCAGCAGGGGGGGGGGAGGCGGGGAGATGTGCCGGCAGCAGGGGGGGGGCGGGGAGATGTGCCGGCAGCAGGGGGGGGCGGGGAGATGTGCCGGCAGCAGGGGGGTAGGCGGGGAGATGTGCCGGCAGCGAGGGGAGATGCGGCAGCAGCGCGGGGATTTGTGCCGGAAGCTCCCCGGGCGAAGCCAGGTACAAAAGCTAGTACTTGAAATAAAAAAGCTCTGTTGCATTAATAACAAACTCAAGTACTGAAAGATGTGAAAAAATAGTGCTACCGACACGTTAAAAAGAAATTAAAAATAAGCCCACATATCTATACTTAGGTCAGTGGTTCCCAACCTTTTTTGGTTAAGGAACCCTATAATTAGATTATGAAACTCCAACCCTCTCTAATAGCACATCTGAGATCAGGTACATAGTAAATTCTTCTATATTTGGAACAATTTTCAAATGATCTGAAAATTGCAGGGAACCATTTTAGGATGACCGCAGAACCCAATGCTTCATAGGAAGTCTAGTTTAAAAAACACTGACTGGAGTAGAGGATTATTTTCCAGCTAAAGTTCTGTCAAACATTCCTGTGCAGACTGGCCAGCGAATATGTAATCATCTTATAAATTTTAGTACTGTCAATTTAAGCATCTTTGTATGTAGTACAATATTTAATCTGCAATGAATTCCTGCCAACACATTCAGAACTAGCTTTTTTAAAAGCAGCCATCCCGGCGGATGCTTTCCCCCCCCCCCCCCCTTCCTTTAATTATTTCTCTAAATCTTAACTAAATCAGGGGTCTCGCAGTTCCAGAGATGTTTGTAGTCTTATTTGTGCCAATTTTGACACACAGAAAAACTACAAATATGTCAATTGACAACAAACATGGCTGCCGGGCTCATTAATGGAAAGCATCTGGTGTAACAGCTTTCTACTGGCTGTCACAGCAAGCCCTGACCCTGGCAGCCATTATGTTTCTCCAGTCTCAATAAATAATGATACTATCTTTGTAACACTGTTATTTATATTGTATTTAAAGATTACGGTGTGGGATGCGCACCACATGAGAACAATCGCCCAATGAAAACCACTGGGAGCTAAATTAAATGTAATTCTTCATTTACCAGTCTATCAGTTTTAACCAAAAAAAATGATAATTGGTCAGTGATGTTTTATCAGGTTTTTTTTCTTCTTCCGGGTAAAAGTTAAAACCGGAATTCCCAACTATACTTCATCTGCCCACACTGACAATACAGCTGTTGCACAGCCACACAAGTGCTGACACTGAATCAACCCCAATTGCACAACACAAGCCTTGGTGCTACTTTAACGCTATAGGCTGGCACTGAAGGAGTTAAACTGGCAAAAAATGAATTACCTCTGTTTTTGTAACACAATCAAAGAAAATCTGAATTTCCTTGGAACAGGCGGTGTCACTGAACGTATTCTGTTTCCAACATCCCATCATCAAGGACATTTCTGTTATACAACTTGCCTCTGCACAAAATCGAAAACGTTAATAAATAAAAAAAGAGAATATTCTATCATAAATCTGACATACTGCCAATTACACTATGAACACCAAGTGGCACACACACACACACACACACACACACACACAACTGTACAATCCATACTGCAACATACAAAGCTACCCAGACACACAATTTCCCTTTTAAAAAGTTTCCTCTAATTTGTGCAAAATCCAAATAAAAAATTTAAAAATCATTAAAAAAAACAAACAAACAAAACATGTAAACGTTTAGATTTTTAATTCAGAGGAAGATAGCCATGTTAACCCTTCCACGCCCAGAGTGGTAGCAGCAGCCCCCCCCCCCCCCCCCCCTCATGTAAAGGGTTAAGCCAATTATGTTTTCTGATCATAGTTCATTCTTATATTGCCACTTTGCCATTTACTTTTTCTTAAACTTTTTTTGCAATAATAAAAATGGGCACAATTGACATTAAATATTATAGTAAGTATTTTTCACATTCTTAAATATACATGAAGCACAATCAACAATTAACTCTTGGGTTGCCAGAGGGTGTGGCCGGTTAAGTGTTGCCTCGTTTGCAGTTGCCCTGTAGTACAAGTCCTAGGTAGGAGAATAAAGGATCCCAAAGGTCAAACATTTCCTCTCCTCTGCAGGCCACCTCACACCCCCCTGCTTAGGCCCAAGGGTCCTGCCCGTCTGTATTCCCAGGCTCCCCAGCCTTCCACCCACCTCCCAGCCTGGGCTTCCGATTGCCTACAGCGTTGGCCAGCACCAGGGGCCGGTTGGGCTTCAGTACGGGCTTCCCGTGCCGCCGGCTCAGCAGCTTGGCTATCTTGTTGTGCAGCGAGTTGCTAGGAGCCGCCATGACAGCTAAAGAGCGCCGCAAAGGACTGTGGGACTAGGAAAAGGGGGGAGGGGCGGGGGACGTGCAATCACGGCCCAGCCAGCCCGTGTGACGTCACTGCAGCCCTGCAGTGCAGGGAGTGGGTGTGCCTATCTGTGCAGCACTGAAATGGTTAATCAGAGTAAATCATCCCCTATATATCTTATGGGAATAAGTTACAAATAACTGATTCTCTAGACAATTATTGTAGTTATATATATATTTAATATATGTATAATATTCTATGCATTGATATGTTTTGCTGAAGTGATATACATATACTTTTAAACACACAAGTTCCTGCCCTGAAGAGCTTACAATATAGTTTGGAGTTGGAGGGGCCAAATTGTGATGCAAATGTAACCCATATTCTTTCCCCCCCCCCCCCCCCCCTAGACTCATCTGCTGTCTCTAGGGTGTGTGAGGGCAGATTACATGTGCTTCGGTGGTGCATACCTGTGAGGAACAGGAGGGCCTGAGCTTCCCGCGTTGTTGGGGAGACAGGACCAGGCTTCTGGGGTAGTAGCCTCCATTCTCTTAGTGGTGGTGCAGCGCCTTCATCTTCTATAGCTCCCAGGGATATGGGATAGGACCCGTATAGAAGAGAAACCCTGGTCCCAGGGTGGATGCTCCAAATGCCACACACAGTCTTTAGTAAAAGCGGTAATGTCTCTTTATTATCTCGCCACGGAAGTCAAACAGCATACAGCAGTCCAGTACACACAACACTCCAAATGTATGTACAGGCCTTTCCTCCTCTCCTCCCTCCAAGTATGCTCTCCTCAGGATGGTCTGTGGGGGGCCGCAATACCCTGATGCCCACCTCAGAGGGTATCCTCTGGGTGGGGGTAGAATCTCCCTCTCACCCCCTCATCAGGGTGAGGGGCATTGTTCCACCGGAGCCTCTGCTCACTCTCCAAACTCATAGGCCAGACTCTGCCTATCGTCCTCCTC